>NW_024539851.1:0-36246 GCF_016647785.1 Suillus fuscotomentosus | reverse complement strand
GCGTGCTCATTGCGGCGTACATCAAGGCCTATGGCCCTCTGGTAAGGTACGTCGCGCATATCCTGCAGCTCTGCGTGCATCGAAGGGGACTGGTCTGATGAGAGGCTAACTCCAGGTTCCATTGGTGTTTGAACATTCTTGGCGTCAGCCAAGTGAAAATGTTTGACGAGAGTCCACATACGCCTTCTGCGACAAGGTTATCATACGTGCAGTCCTGTCTCTCGTTACCTTCAAACCTAACAACCAGTTTAGTTCTCCCAAGTCGGTGATTTTGAAGAATCGGCAAAGCTGGGACTTGAATTGGGTGATGTGGGATATGTGATTCGCTGTGACGGCCATGTCGTCCATGGACACCGTGATGACAACGTGCTCCTTCGAGGTATGTTTGAAGTACACGGCTTGGTCAACCTTCGAACGGCTAAAACCCAGGTCAACGAATACTCCCGCTAGCTCCTCTGCCCACTCAAAACCAGCTTGCTTCAGTCCAGGTAGGCTTCTCTTAAGCTTCAACACCTTCCCCTCCTGCCCAGGCTTCAAATATCTGGGTGGTGGTCTCATGTAGATGTCCTCTTGGATACTGGCATAGAGTACGCACTTTTTATATCAACTTGATGAATCTCCCAGTCCTTCTGAGCCACCATCGTTAGCACCGTCTGAATGGTGGTCATATTCGCGGTGGGCGCGAACATCTCAAAGTAATCGACTCCATAGCGTTGGCGACTAGGCAAGCTTGTAACTTGAGCTTTTCTCCGTCGGGTCCACGTTTTGTGGCCAAAACAAAGTGGCAGGGAATAATGTTGGCGCCTCAAGGTGGGTCCATCCCTTCCCACATACCTAACTTCTCAAGCTGACTTATTTCATAATCCAGCGCTTCTTGCCACTCGACTCCATCCGGACCATTTAGAGCTTGCTGAAGTGTTGGTTCTGGCTCTGTGGCAGCCAATGCAAGGTGAATGTGTCCTTCCTCATCCAAGAGATCCAACTCTGACGCCTCCAATAGGGAATCTAAAGCTAGGGACGCAGTCTCCCCCTCATTGAGGGCTGCATAATATCCTGGTGGAGGTCTGGTGTGGGTGGACCTTGGAGCTGGTGGGGTTGTGGACGTTGGGGTGGTCTGGCTGGGGTGGCAGGTGGCGGGATAGGCTGAATGATCGGTACATTATTACCGTTGCCGCTGTTATGTTCGTCTGGCTTATTATTACTGTTGCCGCTGTTATATTTGTCATACCGCATGACAACGTTGGACTCCCCCTCGTTCAGGGTATCCTCGGCCACTGTCACCTCCTTAGACGCAAAGGTGACATTGCATTTGACGGAAATCCGTCCTCTGCACGGCCAGTACACCCGGTAGGCCTTACTCTGGGTGTCCATCCCCACAAAGATTGCTTCCTCCACCTTGGCCTCCAACTTTCCAGCATCCTCAAGATGCACAAAGATCCTTGTGCTGAATTCTCGCGCATGGGAGAGGTTGGGCTTGGTCTTGGTGACCAGCTCAAATGGTGTGGTACCCGGTGTCGCCCTAGACGGTAGGTGATTTTTCAGCCAGGTGGCGTAATTAATGGCCTCTGCCCACAGGTACTTTGGAAGATCCTTCGCCAGCAACATGGCTCTGGCGTGCTCGACGAGGGTGCGGTTCAGACGTTCGGCCACTCCATTCTGCTGAGGTGAGTCGTGGACTGTGAGTTGCCTTTCAATGCCGCGCTCATGCAAGTACTTGTCGAATTCGGCACTTACAGTGGCTCAAAAAAGTGTCCCAATGTTTGTAGCTTTTCATGTAATTGCTATACCATGTGTCAAGACGTGGGAATATGACTAAGCTATATGGAGGTGTTGGAAAGGTCTGCTTCTCAGCTTTATTTCGATTTCCTATACCGTGGGAAAATAATGACATTATGTGAAGATATGATCATTTTAATTTGATGACTCATTGGGACACTTTTTTGACTTTGAGTTTCACTAATGTAATCCTTAAAATTCTAGTACTTTGTGTAACCTCCTTCTGCCCCAATCACTTCTGCCACTCTTCTAGACATATTCTCTATCAATTTTGGGTATTCCTCTTTGGTATTTCCATCATACTCTGCTGTAACACTGTCTCATAGTTGGAATAGCCCCTATGGTGAATCTTGATATGCTACAAGCAATTTCTTGAGTGATTCTCAGGGGTATTCAATAGGGTTGATGTCTTGGGTCTATGCTGAACATGATAGAATAGTAATATCATGGACTTTAAGTTATTTGGTAGCCAATCTAGAAGGTTGCTCTATAAGACTTAAGATCTCTTAATCACTATATTCTAATTGGAAAGGCCACTGATGCTAATAAAGTGACCAAATTGATTATTTCCATTATTTCTATGATTATCGCTACTCAAATAGTCAGACAGACTCTCAAGACAGCCCATCTTAAAGCTATAATCAAGAAAAACAGATTCTTCTGTCTCCAACCTATAAAAAGAAAAGACAAGATGCTACTTTCAAGTACAAATATTGGACTGCTAATAGCTGAAAGAGGTTTATCTAGTTAGATAAGCTTACAATCAATAGGATGAGATCATATGGCAAGGAATTTGTATTAAAATAGATAGGACAACCATTAAGATAAAGAAATTTTGAATAAACACTTAAGTTTCAAGACGAAAACTTGATGGTATAGGACTATATGAGATAAAATGGAGTGGGAATTTTCTATGAAGCAAAGGGGAGGATGAATACAGAATAGTAAATACTCATTTGAAAGGAGTGTCTGCTAAGAAGCATGCAGGAGTTACGAGTTAATGAAGAAGATACTGTTTTGTGATAAGACAATGATCCTAAGTATACCTCTAAATCAGCCACCAATAGCTTGCAGACCATGATATTACTATTCTATCATGTTCAGCATAGACCCAAGACATCAACCCTATTGAATACCCCTGAGAATCACTCAAGAAATTGCTTGTAGCATATCAAGATTCACCATAGGGGCTATTCCAACTATGAGACAGTGTTACAGCAGAGTATGATGGAAATACCAAAGAGGAATACCCAAAATTGATAGAGAATATGTCTAGAAGAGTGGCAGAAGTGATTGGGGCAGAAGGAGGTTACACAAAGTACTAGAATTTTAAGGATTACATTAGTGAAACTCAAAGTCAAAAAAGTGTCCCAATGAGTCATCAAATTAAAATGATCATATCTTCACATAATGTCATTATTTTCCCACAGTATAGGAAACCGAAATAAAGCTGAGAAGCAGACCTTTCCAACACCTCCATATAGCTTAGTCATATTCCCACGTCTTGACACATGGTATAGCAATTACATGAAAAGCTACAAACATTGGGACACTTTTTTGAGCCACTGTAGGTACTCTCCTCTGCGATCAGACCTGACTTTTCGGAGCTGGACGCCTGGATTTTGGTGCATAAGCCAGGCCTCATAGGCCTTAAAGGCTGTGAGTGTGTCACTCTTCAGCTTCAAGAACTGAATTTTGGTCTGACGTGTGCAGTCATCGGTGAAGGTGATGTAGTACCAGCATCCGCCCAAGCTGGTGGTCTGTGCGGGGCCCCATAAGTCCGTATGGACCATTTCCCCATAGGTATGTGCTCTGTTGTGGCTTTCTTTGGGGAACAGTTTTTGCGCTGACTTCGCTTTAACACAGGCTTCACAGAACTCCGGCTTGGAGTCTTTGTCCAGGTCCACGCCCACGACAAGGCCTTTGTTCATGGCGTCAACCACGGCAGGTTGGGAGACATGGCCCAGCACCCGGTGCAACTCACTCACGGTAAGTTTGACTTTGGCAATGTTCGCATGGTGCTGACCTGTCTTTCCTCCCGTTATGCTATAGAGACCTTCCACTTGCGGAATTTCGGCAATGACTCGGCATTTCAGTCCTTGGGACAGGACTTTGCACATGCATCCTTCGAAAAGGACGGCCATCCCGGCAGCCGCAATGCGATTCGTGGAGATGAGGGTAAAGGCCATACTAGGTGCGTACAGTGCGTTTTTTAGTATCACCTTTGTGCATTTCTGACCGAATGGCAGCTCCAGCTCGACGTCTCCTCGACCTACGGCACTTAAACTAGAGCCGTCAGCTGTGTGGATCTCCTGGGGGGGTATGGAGGTAAAATTGGTGAACTTCGCCTGATCTGGGCAGAAGTGGGAGGTAGCCCCAGAGTCTACAATGGCCCCACGTCTATCGGCAGGTACCTTGAGGTCCTTGGCAACACTCGCCAAGTCGGACGACACGAATGCGTACTCCTGGCTTGTGGACTCTGCGGCTGCATTTGCAGTCTCGTTGCGGCCCTTCTCACCCTTCCTCCATTGCTGACTCGGGCCTTGGCCCTCCTTTCCCCCTCCAGGCCTCCAGCAGTCGCTCTTATAGTGACCTTTACGGTCACAGTTATAGCAGGTGATGTCTGCACTAGCCTTGCTGGATGTAGCTGACCTCTTCCCTTTGTCTCTAGACTCTCACGCATTCATTGCGGTGCCTGCACTACCCTTCTTGCTGGGGCGTTTCTCAGTGAGCTGACAGTGCTCATATTCCTCCGTTACAATACTGATTAGTTCGTAGGAGGATAAGGGGGTCTTAGTGATCTTGGCGGCCACGTTTATGGACGACAGAAGAGGGCGATAGGATTCGGGGAGGGAGCCGAGGATGATGGCGTGAAAGTCCGTATCGAGGATCCCGGCACCCATACCTGTGAGCAGCTTGTGCAGCCGCATCATCTTGGCGAAGTGGGCTTTAACGTCCCCTCCCTCCTCGCACCTCATCTCCTGCAAGTGACGGTGTATGTTGATCTGGATGAGCTCGGTCTTGTCTTCGTGGATTTGGCAGATCTCCTCCCAGACCTCTGAGGCAGACTTGAACTTTTGGACGCGGAGTAAGAGCTGGTCCGTTATAGTACTGAATATTTGTTGTTTAACAAGTGAGTTCTTTTGGTCGTACTCGTCCATTTTCTTATCGCGCTCCTCGATCTCCTTTTGTGAGGCAGCCGAGCCGTCTGGTTTCTCTGGCACTCCTGATACCTTGCCTTTGGGGTAGGGTAACGGCTCAACGGCATGACAATCAGCATATCACATCAAACCTCGGGCACTTATCGCCGTCAACGTTCTCTCCTTGTAGGTAATCCAATTTGTGCCATCTTCGGCAAGTTTGGGGACGTTGAACAACGAGGACGTAGTGCTGGGGAGTGTATTGTCGACGGTCATGTCAGGGCTCATAACCTCTGGAGAAGGTAAACGCGCTAGAAGGTAAGAGTAGTCTCAGTCTCCTGGGAAAGAACTGAGATGCTTGTCTGCGTGGGCGCTAGACTTTATACTGTAAGTGATTTCTTATCTAGAATATTGGAATGAAACATTGATACTGTGCAGGTTTCGGCCCCGACATTACATCCTCCTTGTGCCTGCCTTTCTGCCCTTGCGCTCGCACCATCTACTTGTCACAGGTGTGCCTTGCCCTTGGTTTCATCGGCATCGTTCTCGGAGGATTCGGTCGACGACGACATTCTGAAGCATTGAGCAAGAGTCAGTGGACTGTGGGGTCATGCATATTACAGTCCATGTCCACATCTGCATCATTATTAGTATTACTAGGGTCATTACTATGAGGAAAGGAGGGAGGAGCTTGCAGAAGATGCAGATCAATAGGAGTAGTAATGCTGTAGCTTTGTTCCAGTGTAGGTACATGTCGTTTTCGGTGGCATGCGAGCGCGGGAGGAAGAGAGCTAGACAAACAATTGTATTATCTCAGTATTGATAAGAGACTCTGGATGTACGTAGATAGGCACCTAGACAAATGATTGTATTCTAAGGGAACATTAGCTTGTATGAAAGGGAAGAGAAAAACGATATAAGGCTCACATCTCAGTTTCGGTAAAAGACTGAGATGTGCGCATGGCTAGGACATTGTTTTTAAAGTACAGTGTAGAGACTAATATCTCTGTGGGCTTGCAGGGATCTAAAATCCCATCGTTCCAATCACTTCCTAATATAGCGCAACTCATATCTCACCCAGCATGCTCAAGCGCTTCGTCAGCTGCTCGCGCGCACCAGCACTCCAGTCGCTCATCAGTCGTGCATCAGTGCGCGCATCCTCGGTTCCATCGCACGTCCACCATCCATCCATTCCATGTCTGTTCAGTTCGTCAGTGCATATTCTGATTCTATTTTCATTTATTCTGACATATCTCCGGCACTTATGACCATAATTCATATGTTTTCCATCATGGACCCTTACATTACATATTATCTCGTATCTGCTTCGCTTCTCAGTTCGCTTTAGCGCTTGACAGCGCTTATCATTACTTAGTATATATACACGTGCCTAAACTGTATGATGACTATCTTTCTGCCCACACATCGTTGGACTCTCAGTCTAAAGTTTCCCTCATATCTCTTAAAGTATCTAAGTACAATACAAGCGCCCGCCACCGTACATTACTAGAAACTCTGCCAATTAGTTTTCTGACTCATTAAGAGTCGCTGCGCTCCACCACCCACATGCGCACACTTCCGTTATAAGTCATGCATTGTCGCTTATCATCGCTGGATCGGCCAGCACTGCAGTCGAGAGAAGGAGGGAAACCCGCTGTCCTGTCTGCGTGGAGGAGATGATGGTCTCTGCTACATGCGCTAAGTTGAATGACTACTGCCATGACCCCGGACACTGCCGGGCCTCTGCCACCTCTCGCCCAGCTCCTAACTCCAGCACTCTGCTAACTCCAGCACTCTGCTACTCTGCCCGCTCCTAACTCCAACACCCTGCTACTGCTCCTGCCTGATCGAGTCCACTGGAACGTCCCACCGGCACGCCCCGTTACATATGCCCCCCCCAGGAATGCGACCCTCCAGGGGCGCACATGGCTCTACTCGTCGTTCTCTTTGAAGCTGTCTGACTCTTCTAACTCTTCTTCGACTTCTTGAAGATCATCTTCCCATGGCCTATTGATTTCTGCTTCATCGTCCCCACTCATATCTCCCAATACTGCTTGTAGCTCTGCTAATGCCGTGCCGTCTCATGGAATAAATCTTCGCAGACGTCTGGCGTGGAATAGTCCATTGAGTGGGAAGCCCTCGAGAGTGGCTAGTGTGTATGAGTTGCTGATGCGATCAACAATTCGATGCGGGGCTGACCAACATGGTTGTAGCTTATGCGTCGATGCCATTGTAAACTCTAATGCATTAGCGTAGACTTGTACAAGCTGTCCAGTTTCAAATATAACTTCACCTGTGTGCGAGCGAAGAACTTTGCGGTCAAATGTGGCTTTGCGTCGTGTGGAATGAGCAACAGTGTGATCTATACCATCCAAACATTGCTGGTCGACATATGCCATGTGGACGTCGACTTCAGAGGTACTCAGCTCCGTTGATGCGTCTGCAATTGGTGTCGGGCTAGTGTTGACAATGAGGCCCAATAGTAGCTCTTTTGGGGAGAATTTGAAGGCGGGAATGATGCGCTCATTCAATTGATGTATGGCATTATCGAAATGGTCTGGCCAAGACTTGGCTAGGCTTCCTGCGTCCGTGTTTTCATACTCGTCCTCTCCTAACCCCAGACTACACAGCCTCTTCAACCTACCCAGAAGTTTCCCGTTGGTATTCTCTACTAAACTGTTGATCCAGGGCGCATAAGCTGCAACTACATGGTGTTTGGACTTGTGTGCTGTACACCATGCGCGCACATTTCCATTGTCGAAGTGCGACCCACCATCTGTCATAAATGTGTTGGGTGCCCAAAAGGTATGTGCTATAGAGTTGAGTCCGTCTACTGTTGTCTTTGCTGTACCGTGTATTTTCAACTTGAATCCCCAGATGTACTGCGAATAAGTGTCGAGGATCAATAGGACATTGTGGAAGCCGTTTTCGCCTTTTGGAAGGGCTAGAGATCTGCTACCAGCAGTTCGAAGGGGTGTCGTTGAGTGATAGGGTACAGTAGTGAGTGCAGTTGAGTTGACCCGAAGTTCTTACATTGCGGGCACTCCAACAGCACGTTCACGATGGACTTGTCCAATCTAGGGCTGATGATGTGATCCATTAGTTGGAGTTTAGTAAGGTCTTTGCCCCAGTGCCCATTGTCAGTATGTACTTGCCGTGCCATCTCCTTAGCCTCCAGTTGCGATACATATTCTAACTGTGCTTGCGCTCGCGTAGATTTACCATCCGCTATGCGCCATAGACATCCTTCCTCAATCATATATCCTATAGCGCGATGTCGTGCTCTGCAATGCTCACGTTCAGGTTTGCTACTATCGAGATCTAGTAGCGCCGCTATGACTTCCAAAAACAAGGGTTCTTGTTTGAAGCGCTCTTGTAGTTCTGTGATCACTGTGTCAGTAGGTTGTACGAGGAGAAGGTCGTTCACCAGGCCGTGAGATGCTTCCCAGTCCTCACTCACAGACCACGCGCTCCCATCTCCATTTGTTCATGGCCATCCCGACATACGGCGACTCAGAGTGTCTGCCGCTGTGTTAGTGGCTCCTGGATGATGTTGAACTGCAATGATCTGGTAAGCAAGTATTCCTTCATGCCAATGTGCGTGTACAAGTGAGAGTTTGTCGCTAAGGAGGGTATCCCGCAATGCGGTGCAATCAGTTTCTACTTCCACTGGAAAACCCCATACTGTGGACCCGAAGTGATCGAATGCGAACTTCAATGCGGTGAATTCTAGTAAGTACAGCTGGTAGCGTTCTTCTGCTGGTGACGTGTGTTTTGACGTGAATCCAATTGGGTGAATACTGGTGATGGCACCCGATGGTCGCTGCAACGCGAATCTTTGCGCTAGTACGGTGTAGAGACTCGTGTGTCTCATGGTCTGATATGACAAGTTTTCACTAAGGAGTACATAGCACGAACTTGTAGCATCACTCCGTGCACTACCCGCAGCTATCCCTATATGAGGCGCAGCTATCCCGCGCAACGCGCGCCATCATAACAAGTCTGTCAGTGGTAGTACCAAGCGCGCATAATCCTTGATGAGTGCTCTGAAATACCCTGTTAGTCCTAAGAAACGCATTAGTTCTAACAGATTTGCTGGGATGGGCCAATCCGCTACTGCCGCAATCTTTGCTACATCAGGCTTGATACCATCTTGCCCAACTCGCGACCCTCCAAAGACGACTTCTTCCATGAACAGTTGCGTCTTGGTGGGCGAAATTGATAGTCCCCATTCGCGACACCGGAGGAGGAAGAGACGTAAGCGCTTCAGTAGTTCTTCAAAGATGTCGCCTGCCATCGCGCCATTGTCCACATAGAGTTCCAGGAGCAACTCCACCATGATGTCATGTAGCGCTTGCACTGTGAGGTCACTAAAACAGGATGGCGCACCATGTACTCCCATTGGCATGTGCTGATAGGCTTCATACCCTCGTCCTTCTGTATAAAAGCATAAAAACGGTTGACTATCTTCTTCCACAGGGATTGCATAAAAGCCCACTGCAAAGTCCAGTACACAAATGAATTTGTGTCCCGCTAAGCGTTGTTGTTTCACTGTGATGTCTCCCTGAGGCATAGTTGCAATGTCTGATACTTTATTGACATCACTGAAGTTTTGACATATCCTCCATTTGACTTTGGTTGGATCTACTGGTTCTGGACTGACGATGGGTGCTAAGCTTATGTTTGTATTCGGACCTGGAGGCTCACTGAGTGCAATACACTGCTGGTCGACAATCTGACGGATGTCTTCTAGAGATAGACTTGTTCCTGAGTGAGCCTTCTGTACTAGTACCGTCGATGCTACTGCTTTCACTTCGTCTGAGGGTATGAAGCGCATGATTCCCGCTCGTCTCATATCGTCCAGGACTGGAAATAGATATTCCCGCTGCGGTTTCGTCAACGGCCGTTGGTGTACTTTCTTCGAGAATGTTGCACTTTGAGGTATCTGCAAACAGAATTTAATGAAGTCCACCGGTTTTACTTCCCGGATGGACAATGCAAATACATCGGCGAATTCCGCCACCAACTCGCACGATTTCTGCAATTGTTCTTCATTAAGATGTGCGCCATACCTTACTGCATTGACAATGGTTTCTACTCTTGGTGGATAGAAAGGTCCGTGCGATGTTAATCTGGTAAAAATGTCATCAGGTAGCGCTGGGTGTGACAGATCCGGGATTTCACCCAGTCTTGTCCCACCGTTGTCCACATTGTCCACGATGTCCACGTTGTCCACGTTGTAGGTCTCCAATGTGGTGGTCTCTGAGTCTGGGTCTATTGCGGTTAGTGGCTCTATGATATAGGGTTCTGGGGAAGGCGAATTGATGGGTACTTGGGGTTCTAGTCTATTACATAAGTATTAGATTTGGGGCTAAATTAAATTTCGAAGATGAAGGGAATTGTACAGCAGTGGGTAAGCATGGTGTTGGTAGCGGGCGATACGTAGAAAGATTAGGTAGATGAAAATGAGACGCCTTGTGCAGCAAACGAATGGCGTCAGTACTGTAGTCATGTACTGCGCTTACCTGCTCTAATAATGGTTTGCCGATGAGCATCCACCATGACCTGCCGCTTGGAAAGACTTCAAAATTCGTGTGGACTTGTACTGGTCCCCACGTGAACATCCCTGTCCAGATGCCGGTGGATGGGACTAGGGATTCGTCAGCCATGTGCAGAGTTCTAGTTGATGTACTTAGCGGAGATAGTCATCGTGCGATTCGTTGGTACGCTGCTGTATCTATGGCGTTAATCATTGCTCCATTGTCGACAATGGCGAGAAACCATGCTTTCTCGCCTTGTGGGCCATGGAGGTGTGGTATGGTCAGGAACGGGTTGCTCATTCGGGATCGTGCGGGTTTACCAGATGCGTCCACCAAATAAACATCAGTAATGGCATTGCTCGATATAAGAGACGGTACAACCAAAGTAGTAGGCAGAGGAGAGTTAAGAGATGAAGATTCTATGTCCCTTGGTGGAGGAACTTCGGAGATAGTGTTATTATGTACAGTATCTTGTAACTGCGGAGTGGCTTGTGATTCATAATGGGATGGAATATCAGGCGGTTGTATGGGTGCTGTGGTGACTGATGGGCTGGAGAGTACTGGGACTACTGCTGGTCCATCTGCGGCAGTGGTCCCATGTAATTTTCTGTCCTCCAATCATACCCTGGTTCTTGCGTGGTCCAAGCATCTTGTCCATCCCAACCATTGTGTTCCTCTTGTTGCGCTACTACGTAAACTGGAGCTGGGGATGGTGTTCCATACGAGCCGTAGTAAGGATGCGTTGCTGGGGCCACATACTGAACTGGAGCTGCTGAATATGCTGTTTGGTTCATTTGCAACGCGGTGCATCTGAGTAGACCCGCAACTTGCTATCGCCAATGAGACTCTTGCGGCTTCAGGTGTTCCTGTGCAATGCATTGGGCACCCACGTGCAGTGGGTCTGTGACTACGCCGCAACTGTAACATTCTCCCGAGCCGATGTAGAGACTCATGCCTCTCATGGCGTGATATGGCAGTTTCCACTAGGGAGTATGTATATAGCACCAACTTGCAGCACCACTCTGTGTGCAGTCCGCAGCTATCCCTATATGAGGTGCAGCTTTCCTGCGCAATGCGCGCCATGCGTGCACACTTCCCATGCTTCGCGATGTATATGCGCGCGCGTTCCCACGCTTGAGCACCCTATAGCACCAGCCATCCAGAAGCATCCATCCACTGTCCACCAAGCCCTCTAGTGCATATATTTCTATTTCTCTCATCTGCATATTGTTCCATCTTTATTTTTATCATGGACTCTCACCCATATATATCTTACATACCTACTCGGTAGTGCTTCGGCTCCGCATGACCACGCTTAGGCGCGCTATATAAGCGCCAGCAGTACATAGTACTAAACACTTTCCATTTTTTACCACTTAACTTACCTTACTTTACTTTCCACCCACTATCTGCCTAGAAGAACATAGTAGAAATCCATTTTGTCTATACTTCACATCTCTCTTCTCTTGTCTTACATCATATCCTCACTTAAGCTTACTCTTTCTCATTTCCGCACACGCGCGCGTTCCCGCACCTTCGTGCCTTGCGTGCACCTGCTCTTTCTCGCGCTTCGCTTCAGTGTGTACCTCTAGATCTTCGCTGCACTCGCTTCCCCTTTAGGGTCGAACGCACTTGTCTCCTCAGGTAACGCAGACTAGGCAATGCGCGACCTTACAACATTTTTTAGATACAGTTAGGAGCTTCATTTGTTCCTCTCAGTATTGTTGTTTCTACACCGATAAGTGCTGTGCCTGGACGTAGTGGATATGGTTTGTCGAGGGTTGGGAATCCTTCTGTCCTGTGGTTGCGATGCTATAGCTCAATATCTGCTTCATACTGGCATACTCCGGCTTCAGTATTGGCTCTCTGGGGCGCCATAGCTAGCTTCTCCATAATTTGTGCTCTGGTTAGCTGCACACACGTGAATGGTGCCCCTCTCATCCCAAATCCTCCTTGTCCTGTTCCCATGAACATGCCCAGGGCATTTGGTGCTGGCATTGGTGGGGCTGAGTTCAGCGCGGGGTATGTGATTCCTGTTACGTTTGGTTGGACGGCTGTTTGACTGGGTAGTGTTGGTGTGCGTGTTGCAGCTCGATATGCGGGTGGGTTAGACTGTTGGCTACTTGTCGACATCTGGGAGAACTGATACTGGAGGGATGCTAATGATGGTTGCGCCTTCAATCTTGCAATATCGGCATCTCTGACCCGCTCCTTGTCCAAGTCCTCTCGACCTCTCTTGAGCTTGACACTCGAGACGCTCTGCACATCTTCCACAAACTCATCCCAATCCGCATATTCACACTTGAGGTAGTCCTTCAGTAGATTCGGAATACCTTCTATAATGTATTCAATCAGATATCCTTCCGTATCTCCCATACCCAGAGCTAAATGCGACACTTTGGTCGCCCAAACTACATGTCCGTAGTTGCCCGCCGTCCATAACCCGATGTCATTCTCGTCCAATACTTCTGCCATGACCCGTTCCTTTTGTTGCATTCGGGAGTACTTAGGTTGTTTGGGAGGTGGCCAGCATTTCCTAAAGGCAGTTCTGAGATCTAGGAACGTACTGATTTGTAAGGATGAGAGACTCTGGAACCATTCTTCCGTGATTTGCCCTGGAGCAAGCTGCATCGCGAAACAGTCTATCCGTTGTCTGTCGGTCCAGGTTTGGGCAGCGATAACTCAAACTGCACGAACCACTCAGTAGGTTCTTCTTTGTCTCCATAATCTCCTTTGAAAAGCGGTACTGTTCTTGGGTGTTCGCGACTGGTCATGATTGGTAGTGTCAAGCTGGTAATCTGCGGTGTGGTAGTAGGTTGGGTGATTGTGAGTGATGAGACTGTAGTGGGAGAAGATGGTGTGCTCTCGTCTGGTTTGGGAGTAAAGTACGCTGTTTGTAAAGCAAAGGTGAAGTCTCTGGTTTGCTCTTCGTTCTGACTAGGAGAGGATTGATTTGAGTGTGATATATGAGGGGGGCTTCCGATACTGCCCGATTCTGATGCTGAACATGGACGCCCTAAGTGAGGTGGAAGTGAAACGATACGACGACGTGGAGTAGTAGGTGTCTGGTCCTCTGGATATGCTGGAAAGAAAGTGAGCTGAGTAGGATGGAAATTGGATTTCTGTTCCAAGTCTCTCCTGTATGTGTAAGTCCCCAAAGTCTTGCACAGTCGTTCACGTTAATTCGTCCTACGCTCGTCGTGTCTAAGATTGAGTGCTGGGTCACTGCCCCACTCTCATCACCAGATGGATCGGCCAGCACTGGCAGTCGAGAGAAGGAGGGAAACCCGCTGTCCTGTCTGCGTGGAGGAGATGATGGCTCTGCTACATGCGCTAAGTCGAATGACTACTGCCGTGACCCCAGACACCGCCGGGCCTCTGCCACCTCTCGCCCAGCTCCTAACTCCAGCACTCTGCTAACTCCAGCACTCTGCTACACTGCCTGCTCCTAACTCCAGCACTCTGCTACTCTGCCTGCTCCTACTTCAACAACCCTGCTACTGCTCCTGCCTGATCGAGTTCACTGGAACGTCCCACTGCACGCCCCGTTACAATCGCCCACCGTCGCTCATCGGCACTTCATGTTCTTTCGCTCATCGTCGCATGCCTTACCAGGCTTGACCAAGCGCTCAGTCCAGTGTTTCCCTCCTATATACACTAGAACTTTCTCAGTAGCAATCCTCTTGGCTGACATATATCCGCTCATCGAGGACTACTTGTTTATCTCACACCCTCATATTCCCCCACTTCCCATTCCTCTTCTACAGTGGTTTCATTGGATATCGGCGTTAGTGTCAGGTTAGGAAAAGAATATCGGGATAGTAAACGGCGGGTTACTGACAGTGTTTCGGAGTGTTTTGGATAAGAACGGATGATATTGTGGAATTCAGTAAAGAAATACAAATATCTAATGACCTCCTACTCGGAGGTAGAAAGGTATGATAAGTAGAAGGAGGTATGTAAATATATAGTGTCTATGTAGAATTTTGGAGTGCTATAGCAAAAGTAGTAGCACTAATTTTCAGGTCCGATGTCCTATGTATAAGACATGTGGTACTGTGGACATGTAATAACATGTTCTACAATGTTAGTGATGTGAAACTGATAACTGCACACCTAGTGGGGATAGATACAACAGGACAGGACATAGGGAGAACAAATGTGCAGGAAAATATCGGATCCGAAGCAGCGATGCTGGAAAATTGGTTTGCGTCGGGTTAGTGGATAAATGTTGGATTGAGTGGGTGAGTGTCGGATAACATTGGGAAGTGATTCTTGTGCGACAGGCTTTTGACATGATGTGTGAAATAGCTGAATGAGCCCAGCGCTAGCTCAAGTGCTACAGCGCACCTAGCGCCGGTGAAATTCCTGTGCTGCCTAACATCATGCCAGACCATCATTACTTTGCATTTTCTTTAATTTCCACCAGTGCAGCAGCTACTGGAGTTGAACAACACAAATTGGTATATTGATGATAAAATTTGTAAAGTTCAGTGATATGTTTTAATTGCGGCGCCCCTAGTGTCGGCCATATTCCTGTACCACTTAACATCATGCTGGACCATCATTACTTTGTATTTTCTTCAATATTTGCTGGTGCAGTAAAATGTCATATTACCACAAAGTCTGTAAAATGGGTGTGATATGTGATTATTGTTGTTGCACCAAGCATTGGAAAAATTCCTATGCTACTTGGCATCATGCTGGTCCAATTTTCTTGGGGTACAGCCACCAATGCTGATGGACTGTTACCAGGATACTGCCAATGGTGATAACCATCACCATATCATTCTTGATGTTTACCTGTTCACCCCCCATCCTAGTACATACTTGCCGGTGAGAATGGATCATCTCCACAAGTATTCCTGAAATATGCAAAAGTGCCGGCAAGTGTATATGGGCCCACCCCTCACTATTGAGTAGCACCTACCAGAGCCCCTTCAGTGACAAATTCCGTATTATACGGGCCACCCGACCTCCATAATATCCCGTATGAGACGGGCCAGCTGATCATGGGCCCATGTTTGTATATTCTCGATGATGACGGATGGGCCGGGACACATATTATTTCTGATGGAGACGGGTGGGCCCATGTATGCCAATGATATATATATCCTTAATGTTGACGGATGGGCCGGGGGAATATGATCATTCATGGAGATGGGTGGGCCCATCTGGGTAATATGTAGAGTAGGATATTATAGACAGCTGGGCTGAAGAGAGATGTAAGGCAAATATTGTTATAATAGACGGGCGGGCCGACGTGGGTGTATTACATATATGGGTGGGCCGAGGTAGGGAATATTACATAGACGGGTGGGCTGACGTAGGGTGTATTACATATACAGGTGGGCCGACGTGGAATGTATTACTATATGGGTGGGGCCGACGAAAGGGATATCAAATAGACCGGTGGGCCGAGGGTGCTATAAAATATTATTACTAGACAGGTGGTTCGAGAGGTGGGGGTATAATTATATAGACGGTGGGGCCGATGCAGGATGTATTATATAGACGGGTGGGCCAACATAGGATGTATTACATAGATGGGTTGGCTGACGTGGGGGATAATACATAGATGGGCGGGCTGACAGGGGTGTATTACATATATGGGGTGAGCCTAGATAGTTCCCATCAAGACATACAGCTGATGTAGCCACCAGCGAATCAAACACATAGGATACATGTACACTATGAGTGCATATACCTACCATCAACCACCAAATCTAAACCCCTAAGCACAAAAACATGAATCGATCATGTGTGGCATTGACCAATAATCCAGGACTGAAGTGGAAAAAACCCCATACCTGAACCCTGGTGTGCAACAAATCCTATTTCTAAGCATGGACACCAGAAGCACAACACTCACAAAAATATATATGTCAAATTTTCAGTGCCAAACCCCAAACCGAGATGTACCAACCCCTGAAACCCGAAACCCGAGACTGCCGGGTCTCAGGTATCGGGTGTCCCGGAACTCGGAACTTGGGAGAATTTGGGGAGATCAATACAATTTAATTTACAATCGAGTTGATTGACAACACATTGACTTACCCATGTTTGCAATATATTTTTGTTAGACATACCGAGTTCCGAGTTCCGGACACCCGATACCCGAGACCCGAGACTGCCGGGTTTCGGGTGTCGGGTGTCCGGAACTCAGAACTTGGGAAAGTTTGGGGAGATCAATACAATTTGATTCACAATCAAGTTGATTGACAAACACATTGACTTACTATGTTTGCAATATATTTTTGTTTAGACATACCGAGTTCCGGACACCCGATACCCGAGACCCGGCAGTCTCAGGTTTCGGGGTCCAGGGGTCCAGAACTCGGAACTCGGTATGTCTAAACAAAAATATATTGCAAACATAGTTAAGTCAATGTGTTTGTCAATCAACTTGATTGTGAATCAAATTGTATTGATCTCCCCAAACTTTCCCAAGTTCCGAGTTCCGGACACACCGACACCCGAAACCCGGCAGTCTCGGGTCTCGGGTATCGGGTGTCCGGAACTCGGAACTCGGTATGTCTAAACAAAAATATATTGCAAACATGATTAAGTCAATGTGTTGTCAATTAACTCGATTGTAAATTAAATTGTATTGATCTCCCCAAATTTCCCCCGAGTTCCGAGTTCCGGACACCCGATACCCGAGACTGCCGGGTGTCAGGTGTCGGGTGTCCGGAACTTGGAACTTGGGAAAATTTGGGGAGATCAATACAATTTGAGTCTCGGGTATCGGGTGTCCGGAACTCGGAACTCGGGGGAAATTTGGGGAGATCAATACAATTTGATTCACAATTGAGTTGATTGACAAACACATTGACTTACCCATGTTTGAAATATATTTTTGTTTACACATACTGAGTTCTGAGTTCTGGACCCCCCAACCCAAAACCCAGAGACCCAGCAGTCCACAATTCTGGGGTTCAGGGGTTGGCAAATGTGTATGAATATATGAAAGGTTGAATGAAACATTTTTGAAAGATGTCTCATATCAAATGTTAAGTCCCGAGTTTCGAATTTCGGGTTTCAAGACTCCAGGTTTCGGGACTCGGCACTCCCGAAATCCAGAAGTTGAAACTCGGGATTTGACATTTGATATGAGACATCTTTCAAAAATGTTTCATTCAACCTTTCATATATTCATACACATTTTACCAACCCCCGAACCCCAGAATTGTGGACTGCTGGGTCTCGGGTTTCAGGGTTCGGAGGTCCGGAACCCGGAACTCGGAACTCAGTATGTGTAAACAAAAATATATTTCAAACATGGGTAAGTCAATGTGTTTGCCAATCAACTCAATTGTAAATCAAATTTTATTGATCTCCCCAAATCTCCCCAAGTTCCGAGTGCCGGGACCCCCGAACCCCGAACCCCGAGACTGCCGGGTCTCGGGGTTCGGGGGTCCGGAACTCGGAACTCGGTATGTAGAACAAAAATATATTTTAAACATGGGTAAATCAAATTTTATTGATCTCCCCAAATTTCCCGAGTTCCGAGTTCCGGGACCCCCGAACCCCGAGACCTGGCAGTCCACAATTTCGGGGTTCAGGGGTTGGTAAAATGTGCATGGATATATGAAAGGTTGATTGAAACATTTCTGAAAGATGTCTCATATCAAATGTCAAGTCCCGAGTTTTGATTTCCGGGTTTCAGGACTCCGGGTTTCGGGACTCCGGGCTTCGGGACTCAGCACTCTTGAAACCCGGAAATCGAAACTTGGACTTGACATTTGATATGAGACATCTTTAAAATGTTTAAACCAACCCTTCATATATCCATACACATTTTACCAACCCCCGAACTCCGAAATTGTGGACTGCCGGGTTTCGGGGTCCGGGGTCCCGGAACTCGGAACTCGGAATTTGGTATGTAAGACAACAAAAATATCTTTCAGGGTTCAGGGGTTAGTGAAATGTTTATAGATATACATAGATTAATTCAAACATGTCTGAAAATTTTCGTTCATCTCAAATGTCAAATCCTGAGTTCCGGACTTCGGGACTCAGCACCCGGCAGTCAGGGTTGGGGGTTCGGCACTGAAAATTTGACATTCGGTGTTCAGGTTTTGGGTGATATCTAAATCAACAACTTCGAGTTCTGCCAAAGCGTGAAACTTGAAACCCAGTGTGCAACATGTTGATTGTTCATTTATATCACACAAATCATCGAGTTCCGAGTGCTGAGGGCTGAGACCCAAAGCCTGAGACCTGAAAATATGTACACAACATGTCCATTTTTCACTCACTGCACAAATCACCGAGTTTCGAGTGCAAAGCGTGAAACTTGAAACCCAGTGTGCAACATGTCCATTTTTCATGTACATTACACAATTCATTGAGTTCCGAGTGCCGAGGGCCGAAACCCGAACCCCGAGACCTGAAAATATGTATGCAACATTTCCATTTTCACTTGTTGCACAATCACCGAGTTTCAAGTGCTGAAACCCGAAACTCGAAACCCGGTGTGCAACATGTTCATTGTTCATTTACATTACACAGATCATTGAGTGCCAAGGGCAGAATCCTAAAACCCGAAGCCCAAAAACATGTATGCCACATGCCCATCTACTCATTGCACAAATCACCAAGTGTCGAGTGCCGAAACCCGAAACCCGTACTTCAAATCAGTAGTCGGGTACTTGGTACTTGGTTCTGATACTTGGTACCCGAGAATCAGTAGTCAGGTACTTGGTACTTGGTTCTAATTCTCGGTACCTGGGAAATCAATAGTTGGGTACTCCAGCCAATAGTCCCGAGTCCCGAGTACTGATATTTGGTATTCGGTAGTCAGGTTTGGAACTTGGGTCTTGGTTTGGTTATCATTTGACTGAGATATTGGTAGGCATATTGGCACTCGGAGCTCAAATACTGACTATCAACTATCAAGTGTCGGGACTTGGTAATCGGTAGTTGAGGACTTGTGCTTAAATGGATATTGCATATCTACATAAAAATGACAAATATGTTCCTATGTGTTTCCATTTCTAGGTGAACAGACTGTGGAATTATATCTCACATCATCTATTCACAATAGAAACAATGTATCAGGAGCTCAGACCATAGGGTAATCCTTTATTGTATAGTGTACCTCCCCCTCTTCTGGTGTTTCACCCGGCCCTGGGGTTTTTTCCCTGTAAAGCTGGACCTCAAGGACTGTAGGGAGTCTATTCCTGAAGCATATTCGGAGTAGCTTATATCATATAACCAGCCCAGGACACACAGGATCCTTCTCCAGGAACAAAGCATAGACAATTGCACTTGTGACATTTTTTCACAATTTTCAGTATCTTGCCCTTGCATCCATGATCCAACCTTTTAATATATAATGAGCATAGCTTATATTCTTGCTTCTTATGACCAAGATCAGCTCACAATAGGCTGGAGTTTGTGAGCTCCAGCTATTGGTGAGCTTCATACACCTAGCTCACAACTCCAGCCTATTGTGAGCTGATCTTGGTCATAAGAAGCAAGAATATAAGCTATGCTCATTATATATTAAAAGGTTGGATCATGGATGCAAGGGCAAGATACTGAAAATTGTGAAAAAATGTCACAAGTGCAATTGTCTATGCTTTGTTCCTGGAGAAGGATCCTGTGTGTCCTGGGCTGGTTATATGATATACTACTCCGAATATGCTCAGGAATAGACTCCCTACAGTCCTTGAGGTCCAGCTTTACAGGGAAAAACCCCCAGCGGTGAACCACCAGAAGAGGGGGAGGTACACTATACAATAAAGGATTACCCTATGGTCCTGAGCTCCTGATACATTGTTTCTATTGTTGAATAGATGATTGAGATATAATTCCAAAGTCTGTTCACCTAGAAATGAACACATAGGAACATATTTTGTATTTTTATGTATATATGCAATATCCATTTAAGCACCAAGTCTCAACTACCGATTACCAAGTCCCGACACTTGATAGTTGATAGTCAGTATTTGAGCTCCGAGTGCCAATATTGCCTACCAATATCTCAGTCAAATGATAACCAAACCAAGACCCAAGTTCCAAACCTGACTACCGAATACCAAATATCAGTACTCGGGACTCGGGACTATTGGCTGGAGTACCCCAACTATTGATTCCCAGGTACCGAGAATTAGAACCAAGTACCAAGTACCTGACTACTGATTCTCGGGTACCAAGTATCAGAACCAAGTACCAAGTACCCGACTACTGATTTGAAGTACCGGGTTTCGGGTTTTGGCACTCGACACTTGGTGATTTGTGCAATGAGTAGATGGGCATGTGGCATACATGTTTTTGGGCTTCGGGTTTTAGGATTCTGCCCTTGGCACTCAATGATCTGTGTAATGTAAATGAACAATGAACATGTTGCACACCGGGTTTCGAGTTTCGGGTTTCAGCACTTGAAACTCGGTGATTTGTGCAACAAGTGAAAAATGGAAATGTTGCATACATATTTTCAGGTCTTGGGGTTCGGGTTTCGGCCCTCGGCACTCGGAACTCAATGAATTGTGTAATGTACATGAAAAATGGACATATTGCACACTGGGTTTCAAGTTTCACGCTTTGGCACTCGAAACTCAGTGATTTGTGCAGTGAGTGAAAAATGGACATGTTGTGTACATATTTTCAGGTCTCAGGCTTTGGGTCTCAGCCCTCAGCACTCGGAACTCGATGATTTGTGTGATATAAATGAAAAATCAACATGTTGCACACTGGGTTTCAAGTTTCACGCTTTGGCAGAACTCGAAGTTGTTGATTTAGATATCACCCAAAACCTGAACACCCGAATGTCAAATTTTCAGTGCCGAACCCCCAACCCTGACTGCCGGGTGCTGAGTCCCGAAGTCCGGAACTCAGGATTTGACATTTGAGATGAACAAAATTTTTCAGACATGTTTGAATTAATCTATGTATATCTATAAACATTTCACTAACCCCTGAACCCTGAAAGATATTTTTGTTGTCTTACATACCAAATTCCGAGTTCCGAGTTCCGGGACCCCGGACCCCCGAAACCCGGCAGTCCACAATTTCGGAGTTCGGGGGTTGGTAAAATGTGTATGGATATATGAAGGGTTGGTTTAAACATTTTAAAAGATGTCTCATATCAAATGTCAAGTCCCAAGTTTCGATTTCCGGGTTTCAAGAGTGCTGAGTCCCGAAGCCCGGAGTCCCGAAACCCGGAGTCCTGAAACCCGGAAATCAAAACTCGGGACTTGACATTTGATATGAGACATCTTTCAGAAATGTTTCAATCAACCTTTCATATATCCATGCACATTTTACCAACCCCTGAACCCCGAAATTGTGGACTGCCAGGTCTCGGGGTTCGGGGGTCCCAGAACTCGGAACTCGGAACTCGGGAAATTTGGGGAGATCAATAAAATTTGATTTACCCATGTTTAAAATATATTTTTGTTCTACATACCGAGTTCCGAGTTCCGGACCCCCGAACCCCGAGACCCGGCAGTCTCGGGTTCGGGGTTCGGGGTTCGGGGGTCCCGGCACTCGGAACTTGGGGAGATTTGGGGAGATCAATAAAATTTGATTTACAATTGAGTTGATTGGCAAACACATTGACTTACCCATGTTTGAAATATATTTTTGTTACACATACTGAGTTCCGAGTTCCGGGTTCCGGACCTCCGAACCCTGAAACCCGAGACCCAGCAGTCCACAATTCTGGGGTTCGGGGGTTGGTAAAATGTGTATGAATATATGAAAGGTTGAATGAAACATTTTTGAAAGATGTCTCATATCAAATGTCAAATCCCGAGTTTCAACTTCTGGATTTCGGGAGTGCCGAGTCCCGAAACCTGGAGTCTTGAAACCCGAAATTCGAAACTCGGGACTTAACATTTGATATGAGACATCTTTCAAAAATGTTTCATTCAACCTTTCATATATTCATACACATTTTGCCAACCCCTGAACCCCAGAATTGTGGACTGCTGGGTCTCTGGTTTTGGGGTTGGGGGGTCCAGAACTCAGAACTCAGTATGTGTAAACAAAAATATATTTCAAACATGGGTAAGTCAATGTGTTTGTCAATCAACTCAATTGTGAATCAAATTGTATTGATCTCCCCAAATTTCCCCCGAGTTCCGAGTTCCGGACACCCGATACCCGAGACTCAAATTGTATTGATCTCCCCAAATTTTCCCAAGTTCCAAGTTCCGGACACCCGACACCTGACACCCGGCAGTCTCGGGTATCGGGTGTCCGGAACTCGGAACTCGGGGGAAATTTGGGGAGATCAATACAATTTAATTTACAATCGAGTTAATTGACAACACATTGACTTAATCATGTTTGCAATATATTTTTGTTTAGACATACCGAGTTCCGAGTTCCGGACACCCGATACCCGAGACCCGAGACTGCCGGGTTTCGGGTGTCGGGTGTCCGGAACTCGGAACTTGGGAAAGTTTGGGGAGATCAATACAATTTGATTCACAATCAAGTTGATTGACAAACACATTGACTTAACTATGTTTGCAATATATTTTTGTTTAGACATACCGAGTTCCGAGTTCTGGACCCCTGGACCCCGAAACCTGAGACTGCCGGGTCTCGGGTATCGGGTGTCCGGAACTCGGTATGTCTAAACAAAAATATATTGCAAACATAGTTAAGTCAATGTGTTTGTCAATCAACTTGATTGTGAATCAAATTGTATTGATCTCCCCAAACTTTCCCAAGTTCTGAGTTCCGGACACCCGACACCCGAAACCCGGCAGTCTCGGGTCTCGGGTATCGGGTGTCCGGAACTCGGAACTCGGTATGTCTAAACAAAAATATATTGCAAACATGGGTAAGTCAATGTGTTGTCAATCAACTCGATTGTAAATTAAATTGTATTGATCTCCCCAAATTCTCCCAAGTTCCGAGTTCCGGACACCCGATACCTGAGACCCGGCAGTCTCGGGTTTCGGGTTTCAGGGGTTGGTACATCTCGGTTTGGGGTTTGGCACTGAAAATTTGACATATATATTTTTGTGAGTGTTGTGCTTCTGGTGTCCATGCTTAGAAATAGGATTTGTTGCACACCAGGGTTCAGGTATGGGGTTTTTCCACTTCAGTCCTGGATTATTGGTCAATGCCACACATGATCGATTCATGTTTTTGTGCTTAGGGGTTTAGATTTGGTGGTTGATGGTAGGTATATGCACTCATAGTGTACATGTATCCTATGTGTTTGATTCGCTGGTGGCTACATCAGCTGTATGTCTTGATGGAACATATCTAGGCTCACCCATATATGTAATACACCCCTGTCAGCCCGCCCATCTATGTATTATCCCCCACGTCAGCCAACCCATCTATGTAATACATCCTATGTTGGCCCACCCGTCTATATAATACATCCTGCATCGGCCCACCCGTCTATATAATTATACCCCACCTCGACCCACCTGTCTATGTAATAAATATTTTATAGCACCCTCGGCCCACCGGTCTATTTGATATCCCTTTCGTCGGCCCACCCATATATGTAATACATTCCACGTCGGCCCACCTGTATATGTAATACACCCTACGTCAGCCCACCCGTCTATGTAATATTTCCCTACCTCGGCCCACCCATATATGTAATACACCCACGTCGGCCCGCCCGTCTATATAACAATATTTGCCTTACATCTCTCTTCAGCCCAGCTGTCTATAATATCCTACTCTACATATTACCCAGATGGGCCCACCCATCTCCATGAATGATCATATTCCCCCGGCCCATCCGTCAACATTAAGGATATATATATCATTGGCATACATGGGCCCACCCGTCTCCATCAGAAATAATATGTGTCCCGGCCCATCCGTCATCATCGAGAATATACATAACATGGGCCCATGATCAGCTGGCCCGTCTCATACGGGATATTATGGAGGTCGGGTGGCCCGTATAATACGGAATTTGTCACTGAAGGGGCTCTGGTAGGTGCTACTCAATAGTGAGGGGTGGGCCCATATACACTTGCCGGCACTTTTGCATATTTCAGGAATACTTGTTGGAGATGATCCATTCTCACCGGCAAGTATGTACTAGGATGTGGGGTGAACAGGTAAACATCAAGAATGAGTACTGGTGATGGTTTATCACCATTGGCAGCTATATCCTGGTAACAGTCCATCAGCATTGGTGGCTGTACCCCAAGAAAATTGGACCAGCATGATGCCAAGTAGCATAGGAATTTTTCCAATGCTTGGTGCACCAACAATAATCACATATCACCCCATTTTACAGACTTTGTGGTACATATGACATTTTACTGCACCAGCAAATATTGAAGAAAATACAAAGTAATGATGGTCCAGCATGATGTTAAGTGGTACAGGAATATGGCCGACACTAGGGGCGCCGACAATTACAACATATCACTGAACTTTACAAATTTTATCATCAATATACCAATTTGTGTTGTTCAACTCCAGTAGCTGCTGCACTGGTGGAAATTAAAGAAAATGCAAAGTAATGATGGTCTGGCATGATGTTAGGCAGCACAGGAATTTCACCGGCGCTAGGTGCGCTGTAGCACTTGAGCTAGCGCTGGGCTCATATTCAGCTATTTCACACATCATGTCAAAAGCCTGTCGCACAAGAATCACTTCCCAATGTTATCCGACACTCACCCACTCAATCCAACATTTATCCACTAACCCGACGCAAACCCAATTTTCCCATGCATCAGCTGCTTCGGATCCGATATTTTCCTGCACATTTGTTCTCCCTATGTCCTGTCCTGTTGTATCTATCCCCACTAGGTGTGCAGTTATCAGTTTTCACATCACTAACATTGTAGAACATGTTATTACATGTCCACAGTACCACATGTCTTATTACATAGGACATCGGACCTGAAAATTAGTGCTACTACTTTTGCCTATAGCACTCCAAAATTCTACATAGACACTATATATTTTACATACCTCCTTCTTACTTATCATACCTTTCTACCTCCGAGTAGGAGGTCATTAGATATTTGTAGTTCTTTACTGAATTCCACAATATCATCCGTTCTTTATCCAAAACACTCCGAAACACTGTCAGTAACCCGCCGTTTACTATCCCCGATATTCTTTTCCTAACCTGACACTAACCCGACGATATCCAATGAAACCCACTGTAGAAGAGGAATGGGAAGTGGGGGAATATGAGTGGTGTGAGATAAACTCAAGTAGTCCTCGATGAGCGAGATATATGTCAGCCCAAGAGGATTGCTACTGAGAAAGTTCCTCTAAGTGTATATATGGAGGGAAACACTGGACTGAGCGCTTGGTCAAGCCTGGTAAGGCATGCGACGATGAGCGAAAGCAACATGAAGTGCCGATGAGCGACGGTGGGCGATGTAACGGGGCGTGCCAGTGGGACGTTCCAGTGAACTCGATCAGGCAGGAGCAGTAGCAGGGTGTTGAAGTTAGGAGCGGGCAGAGTAGCAGAGTGCTGGAGTTAGCAGAGTGCTGGAGTTAGGAGCTGGGCGAGAGGTGGCAGAGGCCCGGCGGTGTCTGGGGTCACGGCAGTAGTCATTCGACTTAGCGCATGTAGCAGAGACCATCATCTCCTCCACGCAGACAGGACAGCAGGTTTCCCTCCTTCTCTCGACTGCAGTGCTGGCCGATCCATCTGGTGATGAGAGTGGGGCAGTGACCCAGCACTCAATCTTAGACACGACGAGCGTAGGACGAATTAACGTGAACGACTGTGCAAGACTTTGGGGACTTACACATACAGGAGAGACTTGGAACAGAAATCCAATTTTCCATCCTACTCAGCTCACTTTCTTTCCAGCATATCCAGAGGACCAGACACCTACTACTCCACGTCGTCGTATCGTTTCACTTCCACCTCACTTAGGGCGTCCATGTTCAGCATCAGAATCGGGCAGTATCGGAAGCCCCCCTCATATATCACACTCAAATCAATCCTCTCCTAGTCAGAACGAAGAGCAAACCAGAGACTTCACCTTTGCTTTACAAACAGCGTACTTTACTCCCAAACCAGACGAGAGCACACCATCTTCTCCCACTACAGTCTCATCACTCACAATCACCCAACCTACTACCACACCGCAGATTACCAGCTTGACACTACCAATCATGACCAGTCGCGAACACCCAAGAACAGTACCGCTTTTCAAAGGAGATTATGGAGACAAAGAAGAACCTACTGAGTGGTTCGTGCAGTTTGAGTTATCGCTGCCCAAAACCTGGACCGACAGACAACGGATAGACTGTTTCACGATGCAGCTTGCTCCAGGGCAAATCACGGAAGAATGGTTCCAGAGTCTCTCATCCTTACAAATCAGTACGTTCCTAGATCTCAGAACTGCCTTTAGGAAATGCTGGCCACCTCCCAAACAACCTAAGTACTCCCGAATGCAACAAAAGGAACGGGTCATGGCAGAAGTATTGGACGAGAATGACATCGGGTTATGGACGGCGGGCAACTACGGACACGTAGTTTGGGCGACCAAAGTGTCGCATTTAGCTCTGGGTATGGGAGATACGGAAGGATATCTGATTGAATACATTATAGAAGGTATTCCGAATCTACTGAAGGACTACCTCAAGTGTGAATATGCGGATTGGGATGAGTTTGTGGAAGATGTGCAGAGCGTCTCGAGTGTCAAGCTCAAGAGAGGTCGAGAGGACTTGGACAAGGAGCGGGTCAGAGATGCCGATATTGCAAGATTGAAGGCGCAACCATCATTAGCATCCCTCCAGTATCAGTTCTCCCAGATGTCGACAAGTAGCCAACAGTCTAACCCACCCGCATATCGAGCTGCAACACGCACACCAACACTACCCAGTCAAACAGCCGTCCAACCAAACGTAACAGGAATCACATACCCCGCGCTGAACTCAGCCCCACCAATGCCAGCACCAAATGCCCTGGGCATGTTCATGGGAACAGGACAAGGAGGATTTGGGATGAGAGGGGCACCGTTCACGTGTGTGCAGCTAACCAGAGCACAAATTATGGAGAAGCTAGCTATGGTGCCCCAGAGAGCCAATACTGAAGCCGGAGTATGCCAGTATGAAGCAGATATCGAGCTATAGCATCGCAACCACGGGACAGAAGGATTCCCAACCCTCGACAAACCATATCCACTACGTCCAGGCACAGCACTTATCGGTGTAGAAACAACAATACTGAGAGGAACAAATGAAGCTCCTAACTGTATCTAAAAAATGTTGTAAGGTCGCGCGTTGCCTAGTCTGCGTTACCTGAGGAGACAAGTGCGTTCGACCCTAAAGGGGAAGCGAGTGCAGCGAAGATCTAGAGGTACACACTGAAGCGAAGCGCGAGAAAGAGCAGGTGCACGCAAGGCACGAAGGTGCGGGAACGCGCGCGCGTGCGGAAATGAGAAAGAGTAAGCTTAAGTGAGGATATGATGTAAGACAAGAGAAGAGAGATGTGAAGTATAGACAAAATGGATTTCTACTATGTTCTTCTAGGCAGATAGTGGGTGGAAAGTAAAGTAAGGTAAGTTAAGTGGTAAAAAATGGAAAGTGTTTAGTACTATGTACTGCTGGCGCTTATATAGCGCGCCTAAGCGTGGTCATGCGGAGCCGAAGCGCTACCGAGTAGGTATGTAAGATATATATGGGTGAGAGTCCATGATAAAAATAAAGATGGAACAATATGCAGATGAGAGAAATAGAAATATATGCACTAGAGGGCTTGGTGGACAGTGGATGGATGCTTCTGGATGGCTGGTGCTATAGGGTGCTCAAGCGTGGGAACGCGCGCGCATATACATCGCGAAGCATGGGAAGTGTGCGCGCATGGCGCGCGTTGCGCAGGAAAGCTGCACCTCATATAGGGATAGCTGCGGACTGCACACAGAGTGGTGCTGCAAGTTGGTGCTATATACATACTCCCTAGTGGAAACTGCCATATCACGCCATGAGAGGCATGAGTCTCTACATCAGCTCGGGAGAATGTTACAGTTGCGGCGTAGTCACAGACCCACTGCACGTGGGTGCCCAATGCATTGCACAGGAACACCTGAAGCCGCAAGAGTCTCATTGGCGATAGCAAGTTGCGGGTCTACTCAGATGCACCGCGTTGCAAATGAACCAAACAGCATATTCAGCAGCTCCAGTTCAGTATGTGGCCCCAGCAACGCATCCTTACTACGGCTCGTATGGAACACCATCCCCAGCTCCAGTTTACGTAGTAGCGCAACAAGAGGAACACAATGGTTGGGACGGACAAGATGCTTGGACCACGCAAGAACCAGGGTATGATTGGAGGACAGAAAATTACATGGGACCACTGCCGCAGATGGACCAGCAGTAGTCCCAGTACTCTCCAGCCCGTCAGTCACCACAGCACCCATACAACCGCCTGATATTCCATCCCATTATGAATCACAAGCCACTCCGCAGTTACAAGATACTGTACATAATAACACTATCTCCGAAGTTCCTCCACCAAGGGACATAGAATCTTCATCTCTTAACTCTCCTCTGCCTACTACTTTGGTTGTACCGTCTCTTATATCGAGCAATGCCATTACTGATGTTTATTTGGTGGACGCATCTGGTAAACCCGCACGATCCCGAACGAGCAACCCGTTCCTGACCATACCACACCTCCATGGCCCACAAGGCGAGAAAGCATGGTTTCTCGCCATTGTCGACAATGGAGCAATGATTAACGCCATAGATACAGCAGCGTACCAACGAATCGCACGATGACTATCTCCGCTAAGTACATCAACTAGAACTCTGCACATGGCTGACGAATCCCTAGTCCCATCCACCGGCATCTGGACAGGGATGTTCACGTGGGGACCAGTACAAGTCCACACGAATTTTGAAGTCTTTCCAAGCGGCAGGTCATGGTGGATGCTCATCGGCAAACCATTATTAGAGCAGGTAAGCGCAGTACATGACTACAGTACTGACGCCATTCGTTTGCTGCACAAGGCGTCTCATTTTCATCTACCTAATCTTTCTACGTATCGCCCGCTACCAACACCATGCTTACCCACTGCTGTACAATTCCCTTCATCTTCGAAATTTAATTTAGCCCCAAATCTAATACTTATGTAATAGACTAGAACCCCAAGTACCCATCAATTCGCCTTCCCCAGAACCCTATATCATAGAGCCACTAACCGCAATAGACCCAGACTCAGAGACCACCACATTGGAGACCTACAACGTGGACAACGTGGACATCGTGGACAATGTGGACAACGGTGGGACAAGACTGGGTGAAATCCCGGATCTGTCACACCCAGCGCTACCTGATGACATTTTTACCAGATTAACATCGCACGGACCTTTCTATCCACCAAGAGTAGAAACCATTGTCAATGCAGTAAGGTATGGCGCACATCTTAATGAAGAACAATTGCAGAAATCATGCGAGTTGGTGGCGGAATTCGCCGATGTATTTGCATTGTCCATCCGGGAAGTAAAACCGGTGGACTTCATTAAATTCTGTTTGCAGATACCTCAAAGTGCAACATTCTCGAAGAAAGTACACCAACGGCCGTTGACGAAACCGCAGCGGGAATATCTATTTCCAGTCCTGGACGATATGAGACGAGCGGGAATCATGCGCTTCATACCCTCAGACGAAGTGAAAGCAGTAGCATCGACGGTACTAGTACAGAAGGCTCACTCAGGAACAAGTCTATCTCTAGAAGACATCCGTCAGATTGTCGACCAGCAGGGTATTGCACTCAGTGAGCCTCCAGGTCCGAATACAAACATAAGCTTAGCACCCATCGTCAGTCCAGAACCAGTAGATCCAACCAAAGTCAAATGGAGGATATGTCAAAACTTCAGTGATGTCAATAAAGTATCAGACATTGCAACTATGCCTCAGGGAGACATCACAGTGAAACAACAACGCTTAGCGGGACACAAATTCATTTGTGTACTGGACTTTGCAGTGGGCTTTTATGCAATCCCTGTGGAAGAAGATAGTCAACCGTTTTTATGCTTTTATACAGAAGGACGAGGGTATGAAGCCTATCAGCACATGCCAATGGGAGTACATGGTGCGCCATCCTGTTTTAGTGACCTCACAGTGCAAGCGCTACATGACATCATGGTGGAGTTGCTCCTGGAACTCTATGTGGACAATGGCGCGATGGCAGGCGACATCTTTGAAGAACTACTGAAGCGCTTACGTCTCTTCCTCCTCCGGTGTCGCGAATGGGGACTATCAATTTCGCCCACCAAGACGCAACTGTTCATGGAAGAAGTCGTCTTTGGAGGGTCGCGAGTTGGGCAAGATGGTATCAAGCCTGATGTAGCAAAGATTGCGGCAGTAGCGGATTGGCCCATCCCAGCAAATCTGTTAGAACTAATGCGTTTCTTAGGACTAACAGGGTATTTCAGAGCACTCATCAAGGATTATGCGCGCTTGGTACTACCACTGACAGACTTGTTATGATGGCGCGCGTTGCGCGGGATAGCTGCGCCTCATATAGGGATAGCTGCGGGTAGTGCACGGAGTGATGCTACAAGTTCGTGCTATGTACTCCTTAGTGAAAACTTGTCATATCAGACCATGAGACACACGAGTCTCTACACCGTACTAGCGCAAAGATTCGCGTTGCAGCGACCATCGGGTGCCATCACCAGTATTCACCCAATTGGATTCACGTCAAAACACACGTCACCAGCAGAAGAACGCTACCAGCTGTACTTACTAGAATTCACCGCATTGAAGTTCGCATTCGATCACTTCGGGTCCACAGTATGGGGTTTTCCAGTGGAAGTAGAAACTGATTGCACCGCATTGCGGGATACCCTCCTTAGCGACAAACTCTCACTTGTACACGCACGTTGGCATGAAGGAATACTTGCTTACCAGATCATTGCAGTTCAACATCATCCAGGAGCCACTAACACAGCGGCAGACACTCTGAGTCGCCGTATGTCGGGATGGCCATGAACAAATGGAGATGGGAGCGCATGGTCTGTGAGCGAGGACTGGGAAGCATCTCACGGCCTGGTGAACGACCTTCTCCTCGTACAACCTACTGACACAGTGATCACAGAACTACAAGAGCGCTTCAAACAAGAACCCTTGTTTTTGGAAGTCATAGCGGCGCTACTAGATCTCGATAGTAGCAAACCTGAACGTGAGCATTGCAGAGCACAACATCGCGCTATAGGATATATGATTGAGGAAGGATGTCTATGGCGCATAGCGGATGGTAAATCTACGCGAGCGCAAGCACAGTTAGAATATGTATCGCAACTGGAGGCTAAGGAGATGGCACGGCAAGTACATACTGACAATGGGCACTGGGGCAGAGACCTTACTAAACTCCAACTAATGGATCACATCATCAGCCCTAGATTGGACAAGTCCATCGTGAACGCGCTGTTGGAGTGCCCGCAATGTAAGAACTTCGGGTCAACTCAACTGCACTCACTACTGTACCCTATCACTCAACGACACCCCTTCGAACTGCTGGTAGCAGATCTCTAGCCCTTCCAAAAGGCGAAAACGGCTTCCACAATGTCCTATTGATCCTCGACACTTATTCGCAGTACATCTGGGGATTCAAGTTGAAAATACACGGTACAGCAAAGACAACAGTAGACGGACTCAACTCTATAGCACATACCTTTTGGGCACCCAACACATTTATGACAGATGGTGGGTCGCACTTCGACAATGGAAATGTGCGCGCATGGTGTACAGCACACAAGTCCAAACACCATGTAGTTGCAGCTTATGCGCCCTGGATCAACAGTTTAGTAGAGAATACCAACGGGAAACTTCTGGGTAGGTTGAAGAGGCTGTGTAGTCTGGGGTTAGGAGAGGACGAGTATGAAAACACGGACGCAGGAAGCCTAGCCAAGTCTTGGCCAGACCATTTCGATAATGCCATACATCAATTGAATGAGCGCATCATTCCCGCCTTCAAATTCTCCCCAAAAGAGCTACTATTGGGCCTCATTGTCAACACTAGCCTGACACCAATTGCAGACGCATCAATGGAGCTGAGTACCTCTGAAGTCGACGTCCACATGGCATATGTCGACCAGCAATGTTTGGATGGTATAGATCACACTGTCGCTCATTCCACACGACGCAAAGCCACATTTGACCGCAAAGTTCTTCGCTCGCACACAGGTGAAGTTATATTTGAAACTGGACAGCTTGTACAAGTCTACGCTAATGCATTAGAGTTTACAATGGCATCGACGCGTAAGCTACAACCATGTTGGTCAGCCCCGCATCGAATTGTTGATCGCATCAGTAACTCATACACGCTAGCCACTCTCGAGGGCTTCCCACTCAATGGACTATTCCACGCCAGACGTCTGCGAAGATTTATTCCATGAGACGGCACGGCATTAGCAGAGCTACAAGCAGTATTGGGAGATATGAGTGGGGACGATGAAGCAGAAATCAATAGGCCATGGGAAGATGATCTTCAAGAAGTCGAAGAAGAGTTAGAAGAGTCAGACAGCTTCAAAGAGAACGACGAGTAGAGCCATGTGCGCCCCTGGAGGGTCGCATTCCTGGGGGGGGCATATGTAACGGGGCGTGCCGGTGGGACGTTCCAGTGGACTCGATCAGGCAGGAGCAGTAGCAGGGTGTTGGAGTTAGGAGCGGGCAGAGTAGCAGAGTGCTGGAGTTAGCAGAGTGCTGGAGTTAGGAGCTGGGCGAGAGGTGGCAGAGGCCCGGCAGTGTCCGGGGTCACGGCAGTAGTCATTCAACTTAGCGCATGTAGCAGAGACCATCATCTCCTCCACGCAGACAGGACAGCGGGTTTCCCTCCTTCTCTCGACTGCAGTGCTGGCCGATCCAGCGATGATAAGCGACAATGCATGACTTATAACGGAAGTGTGCGCATGTGGGTGGTGGAGCGCAGCGACTCTTAATGAGTCAGAAAACTAATTGGCAGAGTTTCTAGTAATGTACGGTGGCGGGCGCTTGTATTGTACTTAGATACTTTAAGAGATATGAGGGAAACTTTAGACTGAGAGTCCAACGATGTGTGGGCAGAAAGATAGTCATCATACAGTTTAGGCACGTGTATATATACTAAGTAATGATAAGCGCTGTCAAGCGCTAAAGCGAACTGAGAAGCGAAGCAGATACGAGATAATATGTAATGTAAGGGTCCATGATGGAAAACATATGAATTATGGTCATAAGTGCCGGAGATATGTCAGAATAAATGAAAATAGAATCAGAATATGCACTGACGAACTGAACAGACATGGAATGGATGGATGGTGGATGTGCGATGGAACCGAGGATGCGCGCACTGATGCACGACTGATGAGCGACTGGAGTGCTGGTGCGCGCGAGCAGCTGACGAAGCGCTTGAGCATGCTGGGTGAGATATGAGTTGCGCTATATTAGGAAGTGATTGGAACGATGGGATTTTAGATCCCTGCAAGCCCACAGAGATATTAGTCTCTACACTGTACTTTAAAAACAATGTCCTAGCCATGCGCACATCTCAGTCTTTTACCGAAACTGAGATGTGAGCCTTATATCGTTTTTCTCCTCCCTTTCATACAAGCTAATGTTCCCTTAGAATACAATCATTTGTCTAGGTGCCTATCTACGTACATCCAGAGTCCCTTATCAATACTGAGATAATACAATTGTTTGTCTAGCTCTCTTCCTCCCGCGCTCGCATGCCACCGAAAACGACATGTACCTACACTGGAACAAAGCTACAGCATTACTACTCCTATTGATCTGCATCTTCTGCAAGCTCCTCCCTCCTTTCCTCATAGTAATGACCCTAGTAATACTAATAATGATGCAGATGTGGACATGGACTGTAATATGCATGACCCCACAGTCCACTGACTCTTGCTCAATGCTTCAGAATGTCGTCGTCGACCGAATCCTCCGAGAACGATGCCGATGAAACCAAGGGCAAGGCACACCTGTGACAAGTAGATGGTGCGAGCGCAAGGGCAGAAAGGCAGGCACAAGGAGGATGTAACGTCGGGGCCGAAACCTGCACAGTATCAATGTTTCATTCCAATATTCTAGATAAGAAATCACTTACAGTATAAAGTCTAGTGCCCACGCAGACAAGCATCTCAGTTCTTTCCCAGGAGACTGAGACTACTCTTACCTTCTAGCGCGTTTACCTTCTCCAGAGGTTATGAGCCCTGACATGACCGTCGACAATACACTCCCCAGCACTACGTCCTCGTTGTTCAACGTCCCCAAACTTGCCGAAGATGGCACAAATTGGATTACCTACAAGGAGAGAACGTTGACGGCGATAAGTGCCCGAGGTTTGATGTGATATGCTGATTGTCATGCCGTTGAGCCGTTACCCTACCCCAAAGGCAAGGTATCAGGAGTGCCAGAGAAACCAGACGGCTCGGCTGCCTCACAAAAGGAGATCGAGGAGCGCGATAAGAAAATGGACGAGTACGACCAAAAGAACTCACTTGTTAAACAACAAATATTCAGTACTATAACGGACCAGCTCTTACTCCGCGTCCAAAAGTTCAAGTCTGCCTCAGAGGTCTGGGAGGAGATCTGCCAAATCCACGAAGACAAGACCGAGCTCATCCAGATCAACATACACCGTCACTTGCAGGAGATGAGGTGCGAGGAGGGAGGGGACGTTAAAGCCCACTTCGCCAAGATGATGCGGCTGCACAAGCTGCTCACAGGTATGGGTGCCGGGATCCTCGATACGGACTTTCACGCCATCATCCTCGGCTCCCTCCCCGAATCCTATCGCCCTCTTCTGTCGTCCATAAACGTGGCCGCCAAGATCACTAAGACCCCCTTATCCTCCTACGAACTAATCAGTATTGTAACGGAGGAATATGAGCACTGTCAGCTCACTGAGAAACGCCCCAGCAAGAAGGGTAGTGCAGGCACCGCAATGAATGCGTGAGAGTCTAGAGACAAAGGGAAGAGGTCAGCTACATCCAGCAAGGCTAGTGCAGACATCACCTGCTATAACTGTGACCGTAAAGGTCACTATAAGAGCGACTGCTGGAGGCCTGGAGGGGGAAAGGAGGGCCAAGGCCCGAGTCAGCAATGGAGGAAGGGTGAGAAGGGCCGCAACGAGACTGCAAATGCAGCCGCAGAGTCCACAAGCCAGGAGTACGCATTCGTGTCGTCCGACTTGGCGAGTGTTGCCAAGGACCTCAAGGTACCTGCCGATAGATGTGGGGCCATTGTAGACTCTGGGGCTACCTCCCACTTCTGCCCAGATCAGGCGAAGTTCACCAATTTTACCTCCATACCCCCCCAGGAGATCCACACAGCTGACGGCTCTAGTTTAAGTGCCGTAGGTCGAGGAGACGTCGAGCTGGAGCTGCCATTCGGTCAGAAATGCACAAAGGTGATACTAAAAACGCCACTGTACGCACCTAGTATGGCCTTTACCCTATTCCCACGAATCGCATTGCGGCTGCCGGGATGGCGTCCTTTCGAGGATGCATGCAAAGTCCTGTCCCAAGGACTGAAATGCCGAGTCATTGCCGAAATTCCGCACGTGGACGGTTCTCTATAGGCATAACGGGGGTTTTGGGAGGATAAGACAGGTCAGCACCCGAGAAACATTGACAAATTCAAAAATTACGTGAGTGAGTTCACGGGTGCACGGGCCATGTCTCAACTGCCGTGTTGACGCCATGAACAAAGCTGTCGTGGCGTGGACTGGCAAAGGACTCCAAGCGGAGTCGTGAAGCCGTGTAAAGACGAAGTCAGCGAAAAAATGTCCAAAGAAAGCCACAACAGAGCACATACCTATGGGGAAATGGTCCATACAGACTTATGGGGCCCCGCACAGACCACCAGCTTGGGCGGATGC
>NW_024539850.1:0-36632 GCF_016647785.1 Suillus fuscotomentosus | reverse complement strand
AGCTGGCACCAGATAATCGAGAACTGGAACCTCACCGTTGAAGGGATGCGAGCGTCGGTGTCGCATACGCTGTGACTGATGGAGGTCGGCTGGGGTAAGTGTGGGAATGCGATGAGCTAAGACTTGAAATGTCGAGTGGTGGGTGTCGTTTATTCCATTCTCGTTCACTACGCTCGAGGTAGCGGTCCCCCGTCAAGCTCAGCCATCCAATCACGATCGAGTCATTGAAGTGGTGTGAATTAAAAGAAATAATCACTTACGATCTGCCTGTGAGCTCATGGAACCTGACCTTGAGCTCCAATCATCATCAAAACTCCGAAGCGACGCAACGCTACCCCTTCTATGCAGAACCCTGCCGCTGAGAGGTGAAGTCGCTCCGTTCGAAAGGGATTTAACGTGAGAAGGTGACGTCCAGGAATTTCTTGAGAGTGGCGTCGGTGGAACTCCAATGAGTGTCTGATGCAACTCAGGGATGACAGAACGTGATGGTGCTTTTGGACGGTTCCACTCGCGTTCGCGTTGGTGCCCGATCTTCTTCACGAGAATGGTATTGTTCTTTAACTAGAATACCATAAAGCTCGCCTCAAAAAAATAGCAAGTGTAATCTCACAATCAGCATCAGAAGTGATGAGCTCGCCCTTGGCCCTGCGCATACTGTAGGTGGGTGACGTAAAAGCGAAAAACCCACCTACCTGGCAATTCGAGACTGGCATGCCGAGACTGATCCTGATGTCGCAAACTTCCGTGCAATGAAATGGAGGAACGGGCCGCGACAGAGTGGTTGACGGGCGACTGGTACTTGGCCCAGGTATCGCGGTGCTAATACTAATGGAACAACAATAAGAAATGTTGCGGTTAGCCATTTTGAAAATGATTGCCTAAGTCTTGATCGCTCACGTTTATGCGTTACTTTCGTTCTTCTTCCATTTCTTCTGGATCTCGTAACGAGTCCATGATGACTAGCCTGTGAACTGGCAGGTGAGCTGGCACCAGATAATCGAGAACTGGAACCTTGTCGTTGAAGGGATGCGAGTGTTGGTGTCGCATATGTCATGACTGATGGAGGTCGGCTGGAGTGAGTGTCGTCTACATGAGTCCCAAATGACTGGGAGGTGACTGAACTTGAAAGCGTTATTGTGATCGCGTCACGTCAAGTTGTGGCGCTTACTAAATGACTTGCGTGACAACCTTGAAGCTTGACCAGCGTTTACCAAAGCTCCTGAATATTGCGCAAATGATGTAGTCTACTGGTTCCTATCTAAGTTGAGCTATGAAATCAACAGCATAATTGGCGCAGCCTAAGAAAAGTAAGCGTATTGTAGGCCTCCCATCGCTTTAAAAAACTGGTCGAGAGCGATGACTTTGTCAATGTAATCTTCGAGCGAGTCATGTAGTGATTTAAATTCTATACCAGAAAATGGAATCTCAACCAATTTCCCGGTCCTAAGTTCCCGTAAAGCACACTTGACAGCAGCGGCAGACGTGCAAAAAAGGCTCTTGAGGCTTGTGACGTACTCGTAGAGCTTGAGCTCTCTCACGGTATTCAGAAGAACGTCCCACACCACATGGTTTTCAAGGAAGTGTAAGGCTCCAGTCTCGTCCTTGCCGAAAACATACTTGGGTGGGAATGTCGCACTATCGAGCAGGTCCTCAACCTCTGCTGCCTGGTGATCCGGTTCGGAGGTTGTCGACTGTGGTGGAGGACGCAGATTGAACCCGCGCTGTACACCTGCGCGTGCATGCTTCTTGCACGTAAGCATGATAAACCTGCAGGGCTCCGACAGCGACAGGTATAACGTCTTCCAATTCGAAGCGGCCCATTTTTTCCCGAACGCCTCTGTTGCACAACCGAAAATTTCAGTCGTTGCCAGAAAGGGGTATGTATTGACTTACCTTGATTATATTCTGCTGTTGCAGAAATTTCCAACTGCAGTTTAACTACCTGCTCCCTATCCGTCCCCGTCGGTAAGAGAGCTCGTTCACCGCATAGTCCAAAATTTTTGTCCTAGCGGACGCAACGATTCGCATGTGTCGAGTATTGGTTATGTCGTATGGAAGCTCCGACATACTAGGTTGGGTCACGGATGTAGTGGTAGGTTTGAGGGGGAGCTGCATTGAGGCAGCAACTCCGACACCTGGGACTGCGAACCTGAACCGCTCACTCCTCTCTGTAGCGAATCCGTCAGCAATTTACAATTGTCTTAATGTCAGTCACCTACCGTTCTAGACTTTTTTGGCGGCGGATACTGGTACGGGCGAAACGTTGTAGTAGAACGTTTTTTGGCGCCTCGCTGATTGCTGCTAGCAGTCACGGTATCCTGCGCGCTGAATATCACCTCCCGAGGAGGGTATTCCTGGTTTCCTGGTGGTAAAAGGGCGTCCTTGTTCTTCGTTCAGCGATGGTTGAGAGTATCCTTGAAAGAAGGAACCGAGATGGTTAGGAAGGTGATGAAGAGAGGGTGCCCCGAAGCCGAGTAAGGATGATTTGAGGGTGCAGCCACGGCATTGACTCAAAGTATATGGGCCCAGCCTCCGAGTCTGGCTGGAGTTGATGGTGCACAGCACCATCAGAGGCGGGCGCCCATGACATGACTACGATAGTGGTGTGGGTACATGGTACTACCGAAGAGCAAATTGTGAGAGTTGTTCTCAAGCCCCGAGAAAAACTCAGAGTCCGACTTGTTGTTGGGCAGCGGGGCTGACCTCGGCCAAAGCCAAGCTCAGAGGGTGGTCGCTGCTGCATCACGAGACCATCAGTACGATATCCGAGTCCATTGTGGCCATCACCAGGTTGCAGAGATGCGCCCGCAATATACTGATCATTGAGGGCGGCATGGAAGTCGTGGGTGTTGTCGAGGAAATGATCATGGTAGATATCGTCATTCGTCGGAGGTGGCAATTGACCAGCCTGAGAGGGCTGCATCGCAGCAAGTTGTTAGTAAACCGCCAAGTCAGAAAATCTGCATACTGGGCCGGGTGAGTCAGACCCTGACTCAATGTCCAGATTTCCGCGATAGGAATGGCACTCACGTTATGATATGGGCAAACTGCAATGAGTAGCGCTTTATGAAGCGGATTGAATTGAAGAATCCGATATTGACCAATCTACATTGCCAAAAAGGCCAAAACATGTAATACTGGTCAACCGTTATGAGTTACAGAACAACACCACGTGCACAATATTACTACTTGGCGCTAGCTCAATTCCAAAATTGGCAGTGTATAACAAGGTTCAATCGGTGAGGTCTGGGATAATGCTGCTTTAAGATTGCTTGTAAATAATTTACTATGTTGACGCTGCACGCCGTAAGGTTTAACGTTCAGGTACAAGTCTCATGGATCCGAACTGAACGAACATTTAGAATTGAGCAGCCGTTATAAATAAGATTGCCACCAGCTGTAGCTAGCACTCAAGTCTAGTGACTCTGGTCAAATCGACGTTCACCTACTACAATGATGGAACAACAGCAGACGTGAAATACGAAAGGTAAGACCCCAGACTGACTGGTTCTGACAATATACATGATTTCTATGCGTGAATTACGTGTCCTAACGGGATTCATCAATAAGGGTTATTACTAATAGAAGCCATGCTCACTAGCACACAGTCTCCGGCAGCATCCGACTTCTGGACTGAGTCACCATCAACAGACGACCTGAACAGCTGGGACCTATTGATATGATCCTTTATAACATCAAGTTGAGTGTCAGTCCGATGGAGAGATGCCTTGTTGCGGTCGCAGACTGCAGCGAGGAATTTGGTATCTGAGGCAATAGCAGCCGGTGAATGCTTCTCAAGAGCCATGTTCAGTAATGTTTGCGATTGTTGTTCCGATCGAACAAACTCATTTTGCGCGTCCTGGTAGAGAAGATGAAGGAGGGTGCCACGTCTGTATTTTCCTCGGCTTCCCAGTATGTGGTATAGAGGCGCATGCGTTGGCGTTCGCGAACAGCCTCCTTGTAGTGCACGACAAGGCGGAAAATGTGAGGGCCAAGAGTCTCTAAATGCTGCAAGAATATATCTCCAATATCTTCGGTCTAGAAACACGGTGCATATAATGAGCTATATACGTGTATTCTCGAAAAGGGAGAGCCTACCTTGCTCCCTATGGTTTCCGGTAAATCATCATGGTCTGTTCTACCCAACATAGTATCAAAAATGTGCCGTTCTTGAAATGAGGATGGCCGGCGATATGGATGAAAAGAATAGGTGGGACTGTTGTTGTAATGCTGCTTTTGAGACTGATGACTTGAAGTCGGCGACGCAGCCCTAGCAGAGGTATCAACAATACGCTGAATGCTGCCTGTGCGTTTAGAATCAGGTTGTCAAAGGGAAAACAGAGTCGTCATCCGTCTCTGCCATGCTCTCTGTTGTCACTAGTGTATAAGTTAGTGTACATCATTATATCATAATATGAGTTATCAGTACCTGATGCTCTAGTAGGTGATAAGCTTAGAGGAGAGCATTGGGGAGAGCATGGAGGAGAGCATGGAGGAGAGCTGAAGGTGTTTGATTTGCAACATGAAATGCAGTCCTGAGGTATGGGACATGGAACTTCGCATGGACTTGTAACAGTGAATAAGCTCATGGCTCAACTTGAGGTGCTGGTTGAAGGGAGGGCAGCTGTGAGTGCATAAGTGGTAAATACTCATCGGACTTTGAAAGACCTCACATCGCTGGAGTTGTCAAATCTCAGATTTCAAGACCTTTTCCTGTGAATGGTGGGCGTGGAGTTTGACCAAGACAGAATGGCGGCAAATGCCTTTTGTGCTTAGTATACATTGTGCACAGAGGTTACTTACCAATTTTGGCATATGCGGAGATTCAAAGGAATGGGGTATGATCTATTACTGTTATCAACAAATTATCAGTGCTGTCAGCCTGTCATTGTTCAGTGAAAGTGAGAAAGTTTTCTGAGAATTTCCATAGTGTGTGAGCGTGTAGGGTTAGTTCAATGCGCGGACACACCATACTGTGAGTCTGTGACAGTCTTGTGAGAGGCTGGCCAGCAAGTTGACTCTCCAGATATTACGGCTGCGTCCGAGTTGTGGTACTAGTAATCTTATATAATGTCTTCAACGCATGAGAGAAGTGATTTGCCTGCATGCCGCAGGTCAGTCCGTCCCAGTACGCTTGCTTATGATTATGGGTGTACTTCAAGTACTGAGCGTCGTGACTGGGCTATGATACTCCCCCTGTCGCGGCCCTGTGTCCAGTAACTATAGTATTACTAGTAGTACCAACCTTTGGAGTGTATAATAGTGGGAGGAGCCTTTCAGGGAGTAGGATTTTTGTTGACTCGTGAACTTGGCAAGTTCATGAATCACATCAGCAAATTAAAATTATGAAACTTGTGCATACCAAAACTGGTAGTTGTATGTGGGCCACGTTGTGTCGTTACGCAATGAGTAAGTTACCATTCTTGGTATTTGCGGGGATTCGAAGTACCACCTCCTTACCTCAGGTTCAAGATGAATATTTATGTATGGCTAGTAGTAGTGGTAGTAGTAGTAATACTGTCTCATTTGTTGACTTCCTTACAATTGAGAATTTCAGGAGAAATAAGTTAAGTTTTCTAGCGAACGAACAATTTTCAACATATGATCACCATGGAACATGTCTGTGCCCTTCTTCTCCTCGCCAACTTCGCCAGGTGTCCTGCCTCCGAGTTCGGATCACACTTCTCTATATATTAGTATGGTTACGGTATGACGTGCATACTCTACTCTACCCGAAAGTACGTCACTGGCAACGCAACTATAAGAACCTCGAACCTTTGAATTTTAGAATCAGCACCAGGAGTCATGACACCTCAGGCTATGCCTTATTGTGCCCATCATAACTGTACTTGGATCAAGGACATGTTGGCGCATGTCCAAATTCATCGCGTGTCCGAATTTTCTACATCAGGCAGCGGTGACGATGTATCGGTGTTCTGGGAACCAGATTTATCATTTTTCACAGATCCTTTCGCAATCCACTCACCTACAAATACACAGGCCATCGTCCATGCCCCTTCCCCCTTGCAAGAATTTCTAACTCCTCCATCGTCTTCCACTGGCAGTCCTGATGCTCAGATCCCTATGCGGCCGCTTGATGCTACTGACGTGTTGCATGAATCTGAATCACCGCCTGTACAATCGTTCAGGTTGTTCCCAAAAACGAGGAGAAGAGGTTTCATACGTCTCGCGCACGACGTGGAGGTGCTCCATTTCAACAGTTCTGAATTGAGTTAGCGAAAGTCGTCAGTGAGTACAAATGATATGATGCAGGGAGAATCACAAGACTCACTGGAAGGTCTGGAAAGATGTTCATAAAACGATAATGAAGAAAGACTCTGATATCGTGCAACCTGACGAACAGAAAGAAGACGAAAACATAGTGAGTGCCTGCAACCGTGGTTGATTTTTTCATACTGACGAGAGGTCAGACAGCGGGAGCTGGTTGTGTAGGCGGTGATGCCATAGAGGCCCAAGCTTCTCAAACTACGGGCATGAGTACTCGTCAGATTCGAAAGAGGAAGATCAACGATGTTAACGGCAATCATGGTTCAGACACTGACGAGAACGTACTTTTTCCCAATCCTGTTCCAACTGTCGTGAAGCGCATCTGCCGGGAGAGAACAGGGACAGACTGGCAGACAGTGCTCGATATAGTCAAGTATGGTGAAGAACAACAGATGTCGAGGAAAGGTTGACGTGACAGCATCGAATCAGTCGATCTGGCTAGGGGACACCCAGGCTTAGGTTACGTTGGTGCGCCAACAGATGATCAGGAGCACCGTTACTTACGAGTTGGTTACTATGATACTACTTCGGTGTAATCTCATTGGTTTGATACTTAGCTTTGAGTGTCACAGAATTTCAGACTGCCATCCTTCGTCACTGACCCGGGAATAAGCTAAGTAATACTATATACAGGTTATCCATGCTGCTGGGTTCAAAACTGATTATGTACAGGACAGTATTACTAATATTTACTAAGCCTATACCTGTCACGACAAACACAACCAAATGTTGTGTTTCCAACTACTAGCTCTGCCGCATCATGATTAGGTGGCAAAGATCTTCTGGTCTCGAGCCGAGGATCTCCTCGCTCCCGCCTTTATTGGGATTTAGGCCATCTGGCCCTGTTGGAGCATCTGCTACTCCTCCCACATCATGATTAGGCGGCAAAGACCTTCTGGTCTCGAGCCGAGGATCTCCTCGCTCCCGCCTTTATTGGGACTGCGCTGTTGGAGCGTCTGCTGCCAACTCTCATCTCCCATGTCAATTGATGACCTTTGTCTTCTCACTACTTCCATCGCACAAACTCTCTATATCACTTCCACTCACCTCTCGTTACATTCTTTAGTAACCTTTCCCCGCTCCCTACTAGTCCTCTGCCTCGTCAATGTCGCCTCAGTCATGCTTCCGGCTGGATCATTTTTTGTCCCCAGACGCCAACACCCCCTTGTCATTGTGGTTACAATAACGTCTGCGCGCCCATATGGCATCACCACCTTTGTCACCACTCACTACTCAGTAACAGGAGAACTCTGCGCATGGTGTCAGTCGCACCCCGGGACACCACATGGTGAGTCTATTGAAGACCATTCCTCACAAATCCAATAACTGACCATGCAATGGAACGATATTGTCTCCCGTATCTGCATGCTCCCCGACCCGGCTCGGTTTCTCCTGCCTCCCCTGTTCTCTGGCCTACAGAACACCTCTCAAGAAGGTCCTGTTGTCGCCGTCAACGCTAGTCAGTACAGCTGCGACCCTTTTATTGTTCTAAGTGATCAAAATTCTATCCAGATTCCAATTGATATCACGCGGACCGGAGTCTCTGAGTTGTCCTCCGAGTTTCAGTCTCATTGGCATCTTGTTTCGTCACAAGACCAAGGAAGTACGAAAGGTTGAGCATGCCACCAAGTCCAGTCAATCTCATGGTGCATGCGGTTGGCGATATGAGGGGATGTTGATCAAACCAACGAGTTTGACTCGTCACTCTGACCAGAAATGGCATAAGGACCGTTGGGTCGAGTCATCTGTATTGCTGCAGCGTAGGTGTACACTATTTCGTCCATGGACGTAAAGAAAGGCTGACCTGGCTCGAAGCCACGAGTACGAAGAACATAAAGGGGATGTTCGCGCTGGAAGTACTTGACGAGGTTGGCAAAGATCAGGACAGTGGCCGACATTTTGCAACTCTCAGTGATGTACTGGGTCATCAAGATATCTTCGCCTCACCTAGAGGGCGGTTTTGTAAAACGTACAATATCATTATGGTCATGCCTGCCCGTGGGTATTCCGGCACTTGGTACATGTTCTTTTGAGAACATCCATTGGTTTACACACCACTGATTGCTTTGATTCGCGAGATCGAACGCAGATGGTGTCGCCGGGAACATCAAAGAGGAAGTCCGAGCGACCTGCCATGATGTATTCACTGACACAGGGCAGATATGTTGTATCAGTCTGGGTGATTCTGGAGATCAAGGATGAGTTGAAGTTCAGTGTTCGTTATATTTTTAGTTGTATCGAGTGACATCCAGTACGTATATTAGACTGGCAATATAGTCTGGCGCAATTACTAATTAGTTGTTCGCACGTTATAACTTTTATGTATCATCGGTGGTTTAAATTTCAAACTTGTTTCAAACGATCAACTCCATGTCAGTCAGGGTATCCGCTTGCTAACTGGCTTAATTGTGATGCGCCTCCCGGGAAGACTTTGGATTGGCCTTTTCCTCTTCTCTCTTCTGATGGTAGCTTGTAATGCTGCGGGTTGCTTTTGGGAGAGGAAAACAGACAATAGAGGACTCAATCGACATCGCGCAAGCTGTCAATTTTATAGGAGAGTCAGTACCCTTGCGAGCCAGAAGAGACATAATCGTGCCAAAGAGGCGATTGTTTCAAATTTGGTTCGGCACACTTCGGCGAGCACCCCTGCATCAGAGTCAGTGAGTGAACTTCTCATACTTGGAAGTCGAGCATCCAGTCACTGCCGATCTCAGAGAATATCAGCCGTCCGACATGTAAGGGACCGTCCGAGTCTGAAACCAATTGCCCCTTGTAGGCTCTTCATGCCGTTGTCTATGGCTTACGGGCCAAGTGTCTCCAGTCTCGCAGACTCGCAACAAAATGATCATATCGATGTTGAGATGGGGAACAATGCTGGAGACGAGATGGATTACAATTCAGGTTTGTGTCTCCCTCTAGGCAGCAACTATCATCTGATGTGTTTACAATTACCCAATCTTCCAGATGAAATCGCATTTCCAATGAGACGAATTTCGAGACCTTTGGATGATTTCGAACCTTCGTGAGATGAACTTAATCATTCAGATAATCCTGATGTCCAGTCAACTCAAATTTTGACTTCAGTTCCAGCTCGGTCCAGAATCCTACGTGTTCTCTTAACGCTGAGAGACACCCTCCAGACCACTTTCAACTCGTTTGGACTATGCAGATTATACCCTTGTCGGCCTTCCTTTGAGCCAGATACATTTGTTCCATCCTCGCTACTCGCAAGAACGTCTCCAACGGTCGCCGAAGAAATTGATCCTCCATTGAATATCTTTGCGCCGCCTTACCCCTTCCCCAACATGACGATCTATCGCCTTATGTCTTGGATGAACACAGGTAGTAATCTTGTGTCCGAAAGTAAAGTCTCGCGCCTTGTCAAAGACGTAATACTGGCAAAGGACTTTGACCGCGAGCACCTCGAGAACTTCTCGGTGAAGCGGAGCTTGAGAGAACTGGACACAGACGGGAATGGGAAAAGAATTCAATTTCCAGATGATTGGATTCAGACTAACGTCACTATTAATATTCCAATGAAGTCAAAGGAGGATGGCCCTCAGCCTTATACCATTCCCGGCTTCCATTATTGCCCTCTCGTTGAAGTAATATGTACCGCATTTGCAGATATCCAAGCCCGGGCATTCCATCTCTTACCGTTCCAACGGCTCTGGAAAGATCCTCTGGACGGTCATCAAGAGCGGATTTATGATGAATTCTACACATCCAATGCTTGGCTAGAAGCTCAGGACGCTCTTCAGCGTCTGCCGAAGGAACCTGGCTGTTCACTCGAGCGTGTTGTTGCGGGTTTGTTGTTTTTTTCTGACGCCACTCACCTCACAAACTTTGGGACTGCGAAGGCTTGGCCACTTTACATGTATTTCGCAAATCTGACAAAGTACGCACGTTCACAACCTCAATCGGGAGCATGTCATATTGTAGGATTTTTACCTTCAGTAAGTCGACGAACATGGCATGATTATCTACTACTGATAATGTTAGCTTCCCGACAGCGTCAAAGATATCCTAAGTAGCCTACCTCACATATCGAAAAGTGGCATGGCATCTCTTCAAGCACACTGTTGTAGGGAGTTGTTCCATGGGTGTTGGGAAATCTTGTTGGATGAGGACTTTCTTAACGCATATCACCACGGTATTGTTTTGAAATGCGCTGATGGAGTGCTGCGGAGAATCTTCCCTCGAATCTTCACATATTCTGTGGATTATCCTGAAAAGTATGTTTCTCGCGGGCTTTTCAAGAATGTTAATCACCCATCAACGTACAGAGTTTTGATTGCGACTATCAAGGACATGGGCTTGTGTCCCTGCCCTCGCTGTCTTACACCGAAGGGTTTGTTTAATTTTCTTGGGCTCGCATCCGACATGAAAAGTCGTATGACCAATCTTCGAGTATATTTCATGGTGAAGGTCATCAAGGCTCGCGAGTTTATTTATCAATTGGGAAATACCGTAGACGGTGCAAAAGTAGACCATACTCTTGGAGACGGCTCCTGGGTACCTACTATTGTAAGTACAACTATTTCCTTGCTTTCTCATCATCAGCTACACGCTATCTATGTGCAGAATCAATTTGTCGAGAAACTTGGACCGTTCGGCCTCGACCCATTCCGCATGCTCGTCGTCGACTTCATGCATGAGTGCGAGTTGGGCACCTGGAAGGCGCTATTCATGCACCTCATTAGGCTACTTTATGCTCTCAGTACCAAGGGTAGTCAGCTTGTTGCAATCCTTGATAGCAGGTACGAGGAGTTGTTACGGAGTGTTGTTATTACCTGCTAACAAATCGTCGACTCAAAATCTTACTGTAGATTTCGACAGGTCCCAACTTTCGGTAACGGCGTAATCCGCAGGTTTTCAAACAATACCTCTGAAATGAAGAGATTAGCGGCACACGATTTTGAAGATATTTTACAGGTTTTTACGAGTTATTCATTTTCCGCATTCGACTTGCTGAAATATTCTCAGTGTGCCATTCCGGTATTCGAGGGGCTGTTCCCCTCTGACCACGATGCGGTGGTACAGTCTCTACTGTATCAATTTGCAGAGTGGCATGCCCTCGCCAAGCTCAGGATTCATTCGGAGTCCACTCTTACTCTTCTCGAAGTAACGTTCAAGAAACTGACTCGGATGCTCAGAAAGTTTCAAAGCTACATGTGTGCTGCATTTAGTACTGTCGAATTACCGAAAGAGAAAGCATCCTGCCAACGAAAGGCCGCTCAACGCTCTGATACCAGCACTAATTTTCCAGAATCAAGCGGGACGAAGCCAAAGAAGTTCAATTTGGGTACGTATAAGTTTCATGCTATGGGTGATTATGTGAGAACCATCAAGTTCTTCGGGACCACAGATTCATTCACCACTCAAATTGTGCGTAGCAGTTGCATTCATATTATGTATCTGTACCTGACATTAAGCTTGGCCAGGGAGAGCTCGCTCATAGAGCCCTAAAAGCATTTTATCCACTGACCAGCAAGTTAGACACACCAGCACAATTGGCCAAGCACGAATGCAGGCGCCGTGTGTTACGGCAGATAGCAGAATCAGGGGGTGAATCCTCTTCTGGTAGACAACCATGCGCTGAGGCCCCACCCCCCTCATCGTTGTCTGACAAGCATCACTATATCGCAAGTACCCGGAACAATCCAATCAATATATTTACCTTTCTCCGGGAACATGATGGCGATCCGGCTGTTAAGGTAGTGCATTTTGGACACACCTTATAATTTACTCACAGAAATTCTCAGAATTTCATACCGAAACTGAGAGATCATATCTTATATAGGTTCCGGGAGCTAGATATTAGCTACTGTGACCATGCTTTCACCAACGAGGAGCGTAACTCCGTCATAATTCCCAACAACACCATCTACTCCGTCCAGACCATGCAAGTACACTATACGACCTACGACTTACGGCGCGAATACAACACCATCAACCCCCGAACCCATGGAGACGTCATGGTACTTTCTGGGGAGACTACACCTAGCCACCCATACTGGTATGCCCGTGTATTGGGTATCTACCACATGGAGGTATGGCTTAATGATGGAGGTCAACCCGTGAAACGGCACATTGAGGTCCTCTGGGTTAGATGGCTGGCAGCATTACGGAATCATAAATCCGGCACGTTTCATGCCCGTCTGCCCAAGATTGTGTTTGTGGAGGAGTCGGACCAAGATGCATTTGGGTTTCTCGATCCAGGGCAGGTAATCCGTGGTGCCCATTTAATTCCTGTGTTTGCCTCAGGCCGTAGCGTAAGCGCGCTTTGCTATGGAAAATCATTGGCACGCCCTGCGGGACAATCGGATGACTGGGAAGAGCATTATGTCGGCATGTGAGTGAAATATCTTCGTGGTGCTTCAACGCTCAAGGTTTGGACCAGATTCGTCGATCAAGATATGTATATGCGATATAATCACTTCGGTGTGGGGCATTCGGTAATATTGCGGAAAATCACTAGAGATTGTTTTCGCAACAACGGTAGTGAAGGGACAGACCCTGAAGAGGTCAGCGAAAGCACGGGTGATGAAGAATGCGCCGAGGAAGAAGAGGTTGTCGAGGTCGAGGGTCTTGAAGAATACGATGATGAGTCTACTGACGGGGAACTGGATGAGGAAATTGGGGATGAGAACGAAGAGTGTGGGGACGAGGACGAGGACGAGTTCGACTATATATCTTTCTGATACTCCCTTTGAATCTTATACATCGAATTGAATCATTACGTGAATCATCACCTTCGTTGGATTACAAATACCTAGAGAATTTCAGATGATGATGGTATACCACCTCTATCTATCCTGAATTTCACCCCCGTCATTCCATTTCACAGAGCTAGAGCCTCAAAGAGCATGAAACGAAGTCTCGGACCTCTACATTAGTATAGGAACGACACTTGAGGACCATGTAAAGGTAATACCTCCACCATCATGATGTTTGGTTCTTTCTAACCCTGAATAGACAGGAAACTAAAAGGACGTGACAATGCAAGCCGGAAGACAACGCGTGGCCCGCTAAATGAAGATCCTCCCAGCGAGCCAGAGACAGAGGTTCTGGTGTCTAGGTTTGTCTCCACCATCCTCGCCACCAAGACAACGCTCACTCGTTCAAACACCTGGTGTTTTTTCCAATGATGAAGCATGTCTTCACAGAGCTCTTTCTTCAACTTCAGCGACCTCGTTCCGACCTCATACTCCAGACTCTCCATTAAATAACTCTCAGTCCCAAGAGCAGGCGATGCCTCATCCCTCACTCCTCTAGGAACACCGACAATGACCAGTTCCGCTCCTTGGGACGAATTTTCTTCTCAGGTTGTGTCGATGCTTGGTAATTCTCAAGTTTATTTTCAGAGGAACCACTGGCTGTCCACATAATCGTGCAAGTTTGCGATGCCCTTGCAGTAGGTCAGCTCGCCGTATGAGACCGTAAATCATCTGACCTGTCGCCTGTTTCAAAGTACATTCATAGCAAAGGGATCGCGCACCGTGACCTGAAGCCCGAGGTAATGAATTTCCCTTGAAGGAGTTGATTCCATTATGAATGTTGGCCATTTAGAACGTGCTGCTAACTGCGGAAAATCCCCCACTGTCAAAGTTGCCGACTTTGGTCTCGCTAAGGTTGTCAATAGTGTCACTTTCCTCAGAGTCAGCAATTCCACTTTTGACTTTCTAACATATCACTGATGGGTCTATGTTTCACAGACTATGTGCGGTACACCTGCATATCTCGCCCCCGAAGTTGTGACCCAGCAAAACCGAGAAGGCTACGATCACCTTGTTGACATTCCCACCTTCGCGCTCACAACTCCACCACGCCGTCTTGCATCAAGCACTTCCATTCTTGACTTCCGCACTCCATCTCCGCCTCATGACCTTTCCAATCTTTCTGTTCTCCCTTCATCATCTGAAGATGAAGCAGAGACACGCGAGGCAATGTCACAGGCACCATTAGATGAATGTGAGGCGAGGGCAACAAAGCATATTTTTCCCGCCACTTTTCTAACAGTTCACCATTCGAGGCCCTGTCATACAACCTATCTGAATCTTTGCTTGACGATGAATTGGGACATGCCATACTAATCTGGCCGTCCCACATCTCTGACACGAGAGATGGACTTGCCTTTCATCACAATGATGAGCTCATCATGCAAGACGCCAGCATCATAGGGGCTCTATCACAGATCCATCTCTACATGCTGCCTCGGCAAACTCGTCTGCAGCTTCCCATCATATAGATGGTATTGATTTTGCTTCCTGTGCTATTATCCATGTCCGTCGATAATGCCAGTACCTAGTCCCATGAACATCAATTCAGAAGGACACGCACAAAAACGGCGAGGATCGACCGTTGAGATGAGCAGGATAGCCCAGCTTTCGATACGTATCGACCTCTATCTTGATTGTTTTCACTGGGATTGAGCAGGGATCCGGACGTTTCGTATATAGAGGAAATCGAGGCACTTGAGAATGTTGCTACTGAGGACTCGTCGGAGAGCCAAGAGATATTGGGAGCGGTGCCTGTGGTAGCTGGTAGCACACCTAGATAAGATAAAATGACAATATATAACAAAGATATAAAAAGTATACAACCATTCCTCGTCGGCTGCAAAAAAAGAAAGGTCATAGATCTGTTATGACTGTTCATACCGGGCTAGACTTGCGGGCATCCATGGGTATGTATGATGACTCAAGTTGCTCGTAGTCTAAAAGCTACTCACAAGTCGACATAATTCCCCTACCACTCCTTACTGGCTGTGATGGTGCCATGTCGCATCATAGTCACAAGCTCTCATGCTAAAATATATTTAAGAGCAATGCCAAAGTCATTTTTCATGGGAAAGTCTTCAATAACTTTATAATTCAAAGGACAAATGAGTAAAAACGCGGATGCTCAACAACCTGGACACAGTTACCCTATCACCCCTGACCGGCTATAATGGTGCAATGTCACACCCTGGTCACAAGCTTCAATACTAATATAGATATGATGCCAGGTGTTCAGGCCGCTTTTCAGGAGAAAGTCTTAACTAGCTTTATAATTTTAACCAGATATGATGACAAATGAGAATGCTTAACACTTGGCACACAATTACGCTAGAAATTCTTACTGGCTGTGATGCCGCAATGTCGCGATATTTTCACGAACTCCTCGTTGTAGTCTAGATCTGCATATATACATGTCTATGTATCAACAACACAGATTTTTTCGAGTATAAATGGCCATATTTGACAGAAACATAATTATGTCGTTCTATCGTTCTCACGGCTACAATATCAAGGACTCATGAATTCACTGATGATTGGTCGTCATTGATTTACCCGCCAATGGTCCGGCATTTGCAAATTCGCTGCAGTATCACCATGCATTATGTGCGCTAGAACGCTCAGCATCAACGCTATGGCATTAAGCTATGATAAGAGAGAAGATCCGACCAAGCGATACCATGTGATTACTTGGACCAAACTTGGACCAGTATTTAAATTGATGTCATGCGGCTGTATTGTGCGCACGCTTACTTTCTAGCTTTGTTATTCGCTTTCACCGACATGTTCCGCGTCGCATCACGAGCACTCCGAGCTACCAAGCATCGTCCAACAAGACTGGTCGAGCCAGCTAGGTACGTGGTCTTCAAGTTGCAGGGGTCGTACAAGTCACTGTAATCCCTTACCCAGAACATTATTTATGTCTGCAATACGGACAGAGGGACTCCGACTCAACTCGCTGGACACATTCACGGAGGAGGAGAACATGTTTCGTGATTCAGGTATGTTGATCTTTGTATCTACCTGCGTTCGCGACACCGATCACATACGTTTAGTGAAGCGCTTCGCGGTAGACGTAGTTGGCCCCAAGGTCCGCGAAATGGACGAGAAAGAATCTATGGACCCAACTATCATTCAGGGTCTCTTTGAGCAAGGGGTCGGCATCCAAACACGTCTCTTTCTAAAGCATGCTAACACCACTCTGCAGCTCATGGGCATAGAGACAAGCGTCGAGCACGGAGGTGCAGAGGCCTCCTTTGTATCCGCAATTATTGCAGTCGAGGAGCTTGCAAAGATAGACCCCTCCGTATCTGTCATGTGTGATGTGCACAACACCCTGGTGAACACTATTCTGCGCACGTACGGCACGAAGGAGCAGCAAGACAAGTGGTTGCCTTTACTGTCGGAGTCAAAGGTGAGTTGAACACGAACTTTCCTGCATGTGCGCTCATGTGTACATATAGCTTGGTTCATTCTGCTTGTCCGAGCCTGCGTCAGGTTCAGATGCTTTCGCGCTGCAGACAAGGGCAAAGAAGGACGGAGACCATTGGGTTATCAACGGATCCAAAATGTGGATCACCAATTCGCATGAGGCTGAAATCTTCCTCATCTTTGCCAATGTGAATTCTGCTTGTTCCCGCTTTACGTTATTGGCTGAAAGAGCCCCTAGGTCGATCCAAGCAAGGGCTACAAGGGTATTACTTGCTTTATTGCAACGAAAGAGATGGGCGTGCAAATAGCCAAGAAGGAAGAGAAACTTGGAATTAGAGCGTCATCGACATGCACACTTAATTTTGACGATCTCCGAGTACCAGCTGAGAACATCATAGGCGGTGAGGGCAAAGGCTACAAGGTCAGTGGTTTGATTCAGGCGAAGAAATCGCTGAGTTTTCCTAACACAGCTTGCCATCCAAATTCTGAACGAGGGTGGGCAATATTCATTGTCGACACTATGAAAGCTCACTTCCATAGGTCGCATCGGTATTGCTGCTCAAATGTTGGGCCTCGCTCAAGGCGCATTTGACAAAGCTGTTCCTTATACCTACCAACGGACTCAGTTTGGTCAGCCAATTGGAACCTTCCAGGGCATGCAGTTCCAAATTGCAAAGGCTGCAGTTGAGCTCGAAACTGCACGTCTGCTTACATATAATGCAGCACGGCGGAAGGAGGAAGGTCGAAGCTTCACGAAGGAGGCGGCAATGGCCAAGTACTGGGCTAGTCAGGTAGCTCAAGATGTGAGCGGGTCAGCTATCGAGTGGTGCGGAGGTGTCGGGTTCACAAGGGAGACGGGGATTGAGAAATTCTGGAGAGACTCGAAGATCGTGAGTGACGCTCTGACTGAATAGATTATATTATTCAGCTGGTATTCTTTACAGGGTGCAATCTACGAGGGGACGTCAAATATCCAATTGCAAACGATCGCAAAGTTCATCCAACAAGAGTACTCTCGATGACCAACAGATTCGGGCTTGAGTTGTATCAATGGATAATATTGTTAAATAGTTCGTCACGTTTGCATGAAGAGCAGCATTCCTTCAAATACAGCCCATCCAATTGCCGAGCTGAGGATTTTCCTAGACATGCGGAGAGATGCGCCGTCGAAAAAACCGGCTGCACCACGTTGCTGTGAATTGAGCGATGAGAATACAACTCAAACATGAAACAAGCGGGACCAGCCTTGAAAATTCTAATGACAGTTGTAGTGAAGCCACGGTATTTGTCTTCTGAACGAACTTGCATTTTCGTCTGAGGAAGCCATCAGATATTCTAGAAGGTGAGACGGCCTGAAGAAATGACCTTTATAACGTCAAATGGGTGTGTCGCCATCGTGGCGACGGCACCTGCAGATGCTGCTGAGAAGCTATGTATGCCTACTGCATATGCTGTTGGGATGAAGTACGCTGGAACACATGAGTTAGATTCTTGCATCACCAGGAACGATCTTACTTGTCTCGCGTTTAATACTCTCATATATGACGACAAATAGACCGGCGTATGGTGCATCCCGCAGCGACGACGCAACGAATCCGCGCATAAGTTCAGACGGTCCCATACGGGCGATAGAAAGAAGCGAGCCGGATAAACTACGGTATGCATGCAACTCACTCTGCGTAACGCTAGGATATTAAAATCAAAGTGGTTTACGCGACCGCACGAACCTCAAAACGCGCTTTCAAGATAGAAAATGGGTTGAGGATGAATCCGACTCCGACTCGAGCGGTCGCGCCTGCTATGAGGTTGCCCTGACTAGACAGTTTCGGAAGGACGGTTTTAGAGCTGTCGCGGCTGTGCTGCTGGCGTGCGGAAAAATAGGGCGACTTTGCCATGATAGAACGTAGATAAGTCAGGCTCGTAAAGTAGAGGGCCACTCCTGGAACATTGCTGGTGTAGAAAAAGTCATCGACGAGAGAGATGCAAAATATAGTAGAACGCACCGAACCAATGTGGCACTTGTACCCGTCCATAACCCTTTTATGCCTTCGTTCCGGATAATATCCTTAGTCGTACGCCATATAATAGTTGTATTGCTTCAGAGACATGAGTTGTTGAGCAATACAATTGTACATGAAGCCTACCCGGCATTCAAAGCAGAATCTCCTTGTTGAATCCTGGTCTTCAGGAGGTCGACTGTGTACCAAGTTGAATGTAATCGGATACTAAGAGCTTCCCCAAGGTGCTCACGAGGCTGTAATAAGATCGCTCCCCCAAACCCAGAGAGGGCACCTGAAAAGTCAGAAGATGTCAAGCCGTGCAATGAGAGGCGCATCAGTTGTTCTGACCTGAGAGCAAATGCTGACCAACTGCAGCATTTTTCATAAATGGAGTGAATGAATGTGTCGATATAAAGAGGATGGCAGTGATATGGGTAGTACGTCCCCACTGTTTGATCAAGACCGCCTATATTTGCTGAATCTTAATATTTATGCAACATTTAACCAAACCCTGTTAAGGCCGTCCTCATTGATGTATCTATCCATGGACCATGGGATGACGAAACTCGAGATAAAAATGACTCTAAGAGAGAGCGACTTTTCTAATATTGCGACGCATTATTATAATTTTGTGGATTAATGCTCCTCGATATTCATGTTCGTCTCTTTGCCTCCCTGCGCGCTGCAGATGTCCGTAATAACCATGCAAGGTTCTCGTATACAACAAAAGTGACGCAAGTTCCAGGAAGAACGCGCACGAGGTTCGTCCCCATCCCACGATAAAACCCACGAATCCCTTCGCCTTGCCAAGTGCGTTTGATGGTGGTCGGTATGTTAGGATATAGGCGAATTGTGGCATTGTTCTGAAATGAGGATGAAGATGTGACGGAGTAAACAATAATCGTCTCTCACCTGTATTCGAGAGCGGATGACCTGGTATGGATAGGTAAGCGCAAGCGCCCATATCTTGCTCGCACCTGACATAAAAGTATAAGATACATTCGACTAGACAATATCGTTAAATACGAGACAAAGAAAAGAGAGCGATAGACTCACGAGCTTGTCGTCCTCCGGTCCCATCACCTTTCCGGCCTTTGCAAACTGTTTTCGTTTTCGTTCGAAACCCCATCGTTTCATCTCTTCGTATGCCATGAACTGCACCGCGCCGTTGCTCACACCGACCAAAGCCAAACTAGTCCCTTTCCACAAACCAGAGAAGCCCTCTTGCCTCCATATCGAGGAAATACCATCTAAGATGACACGACCCGCTTAACAAATGAAAATGAAACAAGACGAACGTACGTGAAAGGCTTAGGTAGGATGTTGGTGAATCGGCACGCGTCGTAAACATGCGCACTTTTACGACCCATATAGGGTTAGTAATTATAGCTGTGACCGCGCCTGTAAATTTCAGTTTGAGATACTATTATAGAAAGAAAAGGGAATGGATGTGCGAACTCGCTTGAGCGGAACAGAGCAGGTATGCTCCCGGGGACATCCTATGATCCGGGTCGTCTCTGTATGACCGCTTCTTCAGCATGTCGTAACTGACGTATATCAGTGCCCTGCAAATAAATTTCGAAACTGATAAAACGTTACTCACAAAAGAAAATAGAGTCCCCAACTCGAGGCGTTCCCTGCAATATTTGGTCCTACGCCCCGGTACAACCCTCTCCATCCTTCAGTTGCATGAATTTTGCGCAGAGCGTTCCATATGGCGGTTCCGATTCCACCCTGTGGGTTTGTGGTGGCGACCTGTAGCTTGACCTTCAAAAGGTCGAGAGGGTGCATGCATAAGACGGCGACAACGCCCGCTCCGAGACCCGCTGCTGCATGGTCCTACAACGTTTGATTAGACAGGAAATATAAAATCAAAGATTAGAATATACTATGGAACTGGTCGGGAAGAAGCTCGAGTGAGGTAGAGACATGCGACTGTGACTGCACTGTGCCGATCAGGAAGAGCTAATGGACAGTCTGGGGGCAAGTCCGTCACCGACTCCGGCAGTATTGTCTGGGTCCGAGTCTGGGGGTGTCCATTTTCCGACGTTCTCGTGCCAAAGTTTCAAACTGTTTAACGTTACGTGATATCCGGTCAACGCCGACCCCTAGTAGGTCAATGGCAGAGTCGCACAATGTGCATAAAGGAACATGATTTGACGAGTACAACAAAAACTATACCGTACCCTCAACGATCATATAAAAAAAACTGCGTGAAAGGCCTAAATAAAGAAACAGACGAACATGACATGGCATTGAAATCATGGAAAAGTAGAAACCTATGATGTCGTCAAAGGGTCGTATCAAATCACTCTGTGAGTCAATCATGCAGCAGCACTCTCGCGTGCCTCGCCATTCGTGCGAGGCGTGCCACGGGTGAGCCCGGCTGCGGCAAAATTCCGTGCAGCAAATCCACGTCCACGTCCTCTAGGACCACCGCGGACCCCTCTATCAGCGCGCTCCTCACGATCTGTCGCTATCTGCACGCTAACCGTACCCTCGCCCATTTTCTAGACCGCAAATATCAGTCACTGAAAAGGACGACATTCGGGTGCCTTACCTCGTCATTCTTGTCCAATCCTGCCTTCATGGTCTCATCATCACCAAACTCTACATAAGCAAGGGGTCTAGCACGGTGATGCGGGGATCCCTTGAACGGAAGGAATGTCACTTTCGTCACTCCCGCTGTCTCACCGCCAAAGAATGACCTGACGTCTGCTTCCGTCGACTGTTGAGGGAGTTTAACAAATAAAGTCCAAGGATGTCTCGATGACCGCTTGCTTGTCGGTGTCCTGGCGCCGGTACTGTCCGTTGTTGGCGACTTCATCCCGTCACGTACGTCAGCGATGGGCGCTTCGGGTGTTGCTTTGCCTGATTGCTCTGGTGCAGACACCGGAATTGGAGTTGGAGCAGACGCAGAGGTCGGAGCTGGAGCAAGTGCGTTCAAAGCAGGATCAGCCTTCTCTTCGGATGTAGAAGCCTCTTTCTCTTTCGCTTCCGTACGCTCACGGTCCTTGCGTTCTTTTTTCTCTTTCTCTTTCTCTTTCCGTTTCTGCTTCTCTTTTTCAGCCTTGTCTAATGGCGGTGCAGGTGTTCCACTCCCGTTAGACTTGGGAGCAGGAGTGGATGGAGATGACTCTTTTGGTGTCTCTTTGCCAGATGCCACAGGGACCAGAGGAGACCTGATCTCTTTTGGATGCGGCGAGAGAGGTTTTTCAGCCTGAACGGGTGTTGAACCCTTGGTGGGTGGGTTCGAAGTAGCGTTCGGTAGTGAGGACGTCGTTGAATTGGGTGTTGGAACAACATTACTGGGCGTTGCGGTGCGACGGTACGCATAATTGAAACCTATAAAACATTTAGTGAAAGCCACCAATTAAAGTGTTAACGGCTTACCCTGGCTCTTCAACTCGGCACTGATCCTGCCATCCTTGACATCCAACACAAGTGAACCAAATGCAGCGTCACACAGGTTCCAATTCCAACAGTTCTTCCAAGAGGGCTCTTCCGGACCCTGCGCATTTGGTACCCTCTCAATGACACTCAGGGCCTTGTCAAGCAGGACCCGCTGATGCTCATCGATGACGGTGTCTACCTGCTGCTTCACACTGTCCCAAACTTTATCAAAGGCTTCCTTTCCAGCAATGAGCTTGTGACGGAAGCCTTCTAAGTCGCTTTGCACGCTGAACTCATTATAACTGGAGGCATAACGGAAGTGAAGTCCCGCGCTGATAGAGAGATCAGCCTTGAGAACGAGTGCAAGTTGAGCCATTATGCCTTCGCGTCCGGGGCTTGCGTGGGTGACAAGGAGACGCGTCTCGGTGGGATCGAAGACACGCTGAGCAGTATCAACGAGCTCACCGATCTGGAGGGCGGTTGTCCACATGGTACCCTGACCACCAGCGATGGTTGCGCTGCCATCACCATTATCAAACATTTTGTGGGGAACGAGTGCGCCACCCAAACCAAGAAGCCTCAGCTTAACGCCTCCGACATCAAGACAATAAGTGGTTGCCTCATCGAGGACGTGAAGGTTGTCGATGTTGTAAATGCCAGCACGGAATTTCTCGAGAATGACGACGTCCTCGCAAGCACCCCAAACAGTATATACAGGGACAGAAAGCTTGAGTTGACCTGAGAGGAGGAGAGGGAATTCAGAAAGAAGGGAAATATCGACGGTGGCGCGGATTGCTTGGGAGGTGTTGTCAGGTGCGAGGAAGTGGGAACGCTGCGTGGATGGTATTAGTGGCGAATACATGGTCAGATGACGCAGAGTGCGGTCATTTATGCGGTCCAGACTGTTACTTTCTACATATAATAAACGCGTCAAGCACGAAAAAAAACGATCACTGGTAGACGCCCATGCTCACCGAAAAAACCAAAGTCACCAGTATGAATGATAGCTTTGGCATTAGCCTCGCGCGCGAGATCGTTTAGGCCAGAAAGTCGACCGCGGATGTCTGCGATGCAGAGGATGCGACCGTGTGTAGTGTCTAGAACTTTTGTGTGGGTATTCACTTGAGGTCTAGAGTTTGGTGATACTGTAGGACGTGTCGAGGAAGATGCTGGGCGAGATGACGAGTTCATTTTGGAAGCTATGGGGACGACGAGGAAGATGGCGAGGAAGACGCTCAACACAATGACAAGGTCACTGAACGAAGAAGGGTTTCAAAGGTAGTAGTCGACGATTACATAAGCTAATAATACCACCAACACTGGCCTTACCAGTGTCCGTCAACGTTCTCAACGTTGTCGACGACAATGACAGTGTTTGCATCAGAAGCTGCTGTTAACCTGGGCTCGTGGTCATCGTCGCTGTGGTCGTTATGAGATATTATATCGTAGATCTCAAAAAGCACGAATAAGGACTTCGATACTTGTTGTCCATACAATCATCATCGTTGTAGACAACGACGACGCAATAGAATCGAGTGTAATGTGAATCAGTTTTGCAGTGATTCACTTTGAGAATTTTTGGTTTAGTGAGTCCGTTAAAGTTTGTAGTTGGCACCACGGATCAGAGAACATGCAGACCGCGTAACCCATTGCTGTCCATCACTCTCGACGACTTGCAACTTGCTCCTTGACGTCATTGACACCAATGAGCCTATATGGCTCACAGACCTGACACAACAGCGCCTTTATCAAGTGCCTTTACTCAAATTTCTGCGACGCTCACCACATTGGACAAGCTACTCTCATCCGTGCTCCCACTTCCCGCGAATCCATGCATTCTCTACGCGACATACTCACTGTCTGGAACAGCACCTCACTACGATGTGCTAGAGTCTGCACGGAGACAGCTTGTTTCACGAAATCAGGTTTCTACCTTTCAAGACTCAATCCTTCCCTATGTTCACATCGATCGGGATGTGTCTACCTTTCATGCGTTCATTGTGGCATCCGACGAGGAAGTCGACAGCTCTCTGTCTGTTCTGAAACAGCTCAGATTCGATGATCTGATAAGTGAGTCTACGTACAGCTGTCGTGCGCTGTCACTAACCCTACACTCACTCCGCCAACTTACTGCGGCAGTATCAGAAACTTCATCCTTCACACCGCATGAGCTTTATCCATGCAGTCTGGCATGTGCAGACAGTCGTAACCCATGCGCATCGTGTACCGATCCTCCATTCATATCTACTGCCCGCCTCCTTCCAAGGAAGCCACTCCGACAAATATACGCTCGATTTATTGATGCTGTCCGGACACGTCTCATAGACTCCGTTGTTAACGCATCATTGACTTCCGCTCTTCGTTTCCGTAATGGCTTCCTGCTCATATCCAATGCAATATCCGACGAGTGGGGCGCAGACTGGGATCATCATGCGCAATTGCGGTATGAATCTTGTCCCTACCGCCCATTATTTCTGATACTGACATAATTCTTGTCCAGCCCGCTCGTCCACTGCCACCTGGATCTCCACCTCGCGTCCAATCGACTTGAAGTTCACTCCCACTTTCGGCCCCTCCCACACGTCCCCCTTCGCGCACTCCTCCCCCTCCCACCTGGTACACCACTCATCCTTCTTCCTACTGGCGTCCCTGCCTTCCTCCTCGCCAATTACTCAGGTCCTACTGCCTCCCTTGCCATCCAATTTACTCGATCTCTTGCACCGCACCCCCTCCCGCGCCCCAAAGACCCTCAATATATCATCGCATGGCTTGCGGTGCAAAATAAGCAGGGCGAAGACAAGGGCACACCAATAATCTGGCCCACAGCCCTATGTCTGGTTTCAAATTCATCATCACGCAAGCCACTGTCACATATTCCAGAACTACCTGCGCAGCTTCAGCCTTCCCCGCCTCCACCACCTCCACCATCAATCAATGTCGGGACACCCCGTGTAGACACGCCGAGCACACCGTTAAGGGTATTAACGAATCACCCTTTAACACGTCGCCCCGCCACGGCTTCTCCATCCCCCCTCAGGGCTCTCCACGCGTTAACCCTTTCACACACTACCAGCCTGCAGAATGTCGCATCAGAGATAGGCGGTTATGTCGAGTCTGTCGTGCGTGAGCGAGACCGGGAACGGGAACGAATTCGCAGGGAGCGCGAAGCGATGGCATCAGTATCTGCCTCGCCGCAGGTCACACCGGCTGCAGCTATAGTCTCTACCGTCCCCACCCCAGCACCCGACACAAATCTTCCGCATCCACCCCCTCCAGTACCCACTGAACAACCACATATTCATCCGAGTGTCTTCTATCCTTCTCCTGTAACTGCAGTTGATCCCCCTGCTCCTCCCGGGCCCCCCTCTGGGTCTGAACCTCCAACACCGTTGCCGCAGACAAACCTTGTACCTGTCCCCACTTCATTTGACCCGTTCAACACGATGGACTCTACCTGGTCACAACCCGCATCTGACTTTATGGACTATGATATGGATCCTGCTGGTCAGCGTCGTCTCGATGTAGACTTTGCAGACTACGATACTTTCACGTTCACTGACGATGACTTCAGTTTCTTTGATCGTCCCTCGCGCCCATCGGATTCTGCGCCCGCACCACTTGCACTCTCACCAAGCATATTTGGTGTTGCAGATGTTGGTGTGTCCTTTACCCATGCAGTAGGCACTCAGCTCTCTCCAGATGTTCCAACGTTCACTCCAGCACCCGCACCCGCTCTCCCCTCTCCGACTGCCTCACACTCAGCGCCTTCTACACCTCATGTGAAGGTCACGCACCCGCCCTCCCAATTCGCTCGTACCTTCGACCCCATCGCTTTCGCTCCCTCTCACAGTCTTGCGGATGCCAAGTACTCCTCCGCTGGAAAGTTTGCTCTCCCCAGTCCGCCAGATGAAGAGGACCGCACCTCACCCTTGCCTACCTTGCGTTCACAGAACCACAGTACAGCTTCCGTTGCTGATCTGCGTGCGCGGTACAGCGTCGCAACAGACCCGCGCATCAGCGTCGTACGTCAACTTATCGGCGTCAAACGCAAGTCCAAGTCACTCGATCATGGAAGAGCGCGATGCCGGCAATTCCTCCTGTCCTCGTATGATGACAGCGTCGTCCACGAAGAAATAATTCCTTCCCTAGAGGACGACGAAAAGTCTGAGGCTGTTTCTGAAGACGACGCAGATATGGACGACGAACGTGAGCGCTCAACCACCCCACCTCCATCATACCTCCCTTTAGGTCCCATGCTCCTTCACACACAGTTCCACCACGCGCTTCTCCTTCCACTCTGCCAACCTCTTCGCCCGCCAGGATCGGCAGTTGCGCCCATGAGCCTGGTGCTTCCACCACCTGTGGCTGCCCACACACCAGTCTCTCCTGCTGCATCGTTGGAGAAAATTAACCAGGAGGTGGCAGCGGCAGGCGCAGTACTTGCGCGGGAGGTCGTTGAAAATTCTGTTTGGGCCCGCGCTTGGGGTTGTCGATATACTACAGAGGGTGAACAGGTTTGGCCCAGCGACATACAAGAACTGGCGGACATTCTAAAACGTGTGGATGTCCTTGACGGACCAGTAGAACTAATGACCATGTTTTCATCCGGTAAGTTTCTGATGATTATATCACATTTGTCGCTCAACCACGCCAATACAGATGGTGTACCCGTCGGGGAAAAGGTTCACCTTCAAAGACTAGACCCACCCATGTTTTCAGTGGGCAAGTCGGGTTGTGTCGTGCAAGTATTACCATCAGCATTGCGCTTCTGGGAGAAGCTGGGCCTCACGCCTCACGGTGGTAAAAGAGATGTTGTCGCTTTTGTGTTTCTCGAAGAAGGTGGCCTGGAAAAGCAGCATCAAGCTGAAGCTTGGTTGAACAAGATGTCTGCGGAATACAGTGTGAGTCCGCCTTCGTCTCGTTTTCAAGTAATCAATTTTACCTTTGACAGGCCAAGCAGCTTGGTTCTTTCACTCCTGGGAGCAGCACGATGTGCTCAGCGGACGGAGTCATGCCTCTGAGGCTAGAGAATTTGAGAAAGTCCATAAGTATGTTCTCTCGTGATCATTAATACGCTCAAAATATAACGCTCAAAACAGGGTCCTTTCTGCAGTGCTTGGAGTCAAGCAATGACCTTGTCTTCTATATAGCCATCCCTGACCTAGCGATTGGGCTTTCCTCACCCCTCCTGCGCGAAATCTTTAGTTTTGTTAAGCAGACCCAAGCCAAGCGCTCTGAGGCTCCTATTCTCTTTCAGTTTGTCCCTGAGCACCTAATTTCCTCCTCGGAGAGCCCTTCCAGTGAAAACTCGGAGATCGATGCCCTCTGTTACGCCACCTACCGACGAATGCTCAAACCCGTCGAGCGCTCCATGTCTAGAAGATTTTCTGACAAGAGCGAAACAGTTGCATATTTCCAGGAGCAGCCCTTTGTTCTGGCCCGCCCCTCGAGTACTGTCCACTTCGCACAAACAACTCCAGCTCGGTCCCTTGACGTCATGGATCGGCACACGTTCCTTCACGTTGGCTACCGATTTTCCGCCTGTGGAAAATGGTTATTCGCTGCGTGTGTTGACCAGCGTGGGGAAACTTATGATCTCGGGACATGGCTGATACAGGACGAAATAGAGACATCGGCAGTGGTGCAAGTCTGGAATTTTGCGTTGCAATTCGCGAAGAGAGCTAATGTTGAGTGGCGGATTGTCATTGCGAAACTAGGGTCCATGACTGTCAGCGAATTGGAAGGTTGGTGCTATCGAATGACTCTTATATTGCCTTTATTTATTGTGTTCTATAGGATGGAACGTTCACCTGGCCGCTGCCGTCCCCTTGTGCAACGACTTGCCCCCTTTTCATGTCAGCTTGCTTTCCGTGGAGCAAAATTTGTGCTGGCCTATCTTATCACACCTTAATGAAACTTCGGGCTTGGCGGCATCCAGACGGGCACCTGCGAAGGATTCCAAATCTATTTACGTGGACACTGCTGCCCCTGCCTACACCATATATCCCTCTACACGAATTCCCCTTGCCTCGCGCTCTTTTCAGGAACAGGTAGATTTGACATTCATCCCAGACAACGACGGCACTACCTCTGATACATCAACCATCCTCCCAATATCTACATCCATCCTCATTCGGTCTCCGTCCACACGCACGGCTTCTACCCAATCTTCCATCTACATACACCATCTCCATGCACTTCATACTCCTGGTTCTTCCCTCTCAATTTCAGATGATACCATGCGCAAGGATATCACACTCAATTTTTATGAATTGTCTGTTCTTGCAGGCGCGATGTTAGGCTTCCAAGAATACCCCTTACTGCCTTTTCATCTTGCTGCACTCGAAGCCATGCATCATTCTCTCAGACAGGAAGACATCAGCTGAGGCTTTGCTTCAGTCCCTCACTTGTCTTTTTTTTTGGATTTCTAACAAGTAGATTTGTCGCTATCTTGCTTTTTTGGTAACTACCCTACAGCTGTTACATGTACCACACTATTTTGGTGGTAGCCGGGGGCATACCCTGTGTATCCTTACTGCTTACGTTCCCTCTTGCTTGCCTGACCATGTTTATTACTATGAGGGAAAAACTCGATAAACACAAATGTACAAATTCTGTGGAATCTACTGGGTCTTCTTTTCCTGAGCATGGTAACCCTTCGGTGCTTCCAAGCGCACAGACGACTGGAGGCTGGCAAGAGCTGAAACAGCCATCATGATAATGGGTACAATGATGAAGAAAACGACGAGTAAAGCGACAAGAAGGGGTGTTGAGAACAGTTGGTATCTCTTGAAAATACCACCGTCAGAAAGAGTCGAGTTGTCAGGAGCGTATGTTGAGTCAAATTCGGAAGGGGGAAGTAACTGACGGCGGTAGCCCGGGTGTTCAAGTGGTGACCCAACGTACAAAACCAAGTGGCTCGTGAACGCTGCATCGATCTTCTCGATTTCGCTAAAGAGGTATTGATCTGGTGCATGATGTGTAAAGTTGATACACCTCAATTTGGTATGAACTCACCATGACCCAACATAGCCACCTTGCGGAGTTTTGGGCTACCCTCTATTGCTGGCATATTGACGCATACGACGTGCTTGGAGTTCTCAGCAAGGTCTAAAGGGCCATCTGCTGGACTAGCATTGGTCAAAGTCGAGCCGCAGCGCCTTGCCAGAGACTCCGTGATGTCCTGGAGGGAAGCAGAGGCACTACGCTTCACGTGGGGATACTGTCTTGATGATGGCGCAGTGTTTAGAATGGCAGAGAGTCCGGAAGAAGTAGGTAATGCACGAAGGTCAGAACTGCGGAGCTGCAGAATAATGTCAGTATCATAGCCAACTGGCAAGCTAGTACATACGCCTGGCTGGTTTATCACCAGAACAGTATCGAAGGAGCAGGCACCTTCTGGCGAGAGAACACCATCAATTATGCTCACAGAATCTTCATAACGTAGGTCTGGAGATAAACCGTTTAACACGGACGAGCTGTGCCGAAGTGAGTCCAATGACCGACTTATTGATACAGTTGACAAACCTTTTAGATGACCATGCTACAATTGGAACTGTGTCCGAGTACCCCAGCACACCAACCACAGGGAGCAAAGCCAAGATAGCAGCACGTCCAACCATGAAGAAGTTACTAGTTATGATGCACATTGCAGCCTGAGGACGCGCGCTGCAGCTCGAAACTTGAATTACATAAGCCAGCTGGGGTGAAACTCAGTCCACCACACTAGTAGCAAGGCAACCGAGTCATGGCTAGTATTCCTCCTCAGGCAAGGTCCAAACAGCTCCGAGCATGCTTACTATGTTCTATCATTCAACATCCTATGGATTTTCGGAAGAATGGTTGTCCAAATTGCGAAGAGCTCATGCAGGTATGCCGAGGTCATCGTAAATTCTCTCTGTTTTCGCTCATGTCTTGTCAGATGAAAGGCTCTCCTGACCGCATAAGTGTTTGCACCACCACCTACTTCGATGGTATTATTGCTGTCATTGACACTGAAGCTAGTTGGGTTGCACGATGGCAAAGGACATGTAAGTTTACCTTACTGTGAGCTTACTAGATATATGCTGATTTCTGCTTGCAATTTGTTCTACAGCAAAGTATGTTCGGGGAATGTATGCTGTCCGCGTGAAAGGTCGTATTCCAGAAGATGTAGAAGCTGAACTTGAGTCCCGTGGCATCAAGTACCGTCCAAGAGACCAGAGTGATCAGGATTAGCATGTTCTTATAGTGTGTTGCATTTCATGTTACAGTTCAGTTTTGTCAAAATTTACACTAGCTTCCTTAGTAGCAGAATTAATAGCTAGTATAGATCTTTGTTGTACGTCGCATTGTTTACTCGCTATGGCCCATAGTTGCCGGAGCAGCGCCTGAGTCGGGAGCCTTGAAATATTTGAACAAGCAGCTGCAGAGACTTATCGCTAGCGCTTACATTCGATCGCCTTTCATGCAACTATCTGAGTCTATGTAAACAAACTCTGTACGGTATCGCAGGTCCAGCAATCATGAAGTATTAACATGGTACTTGGATCGAATCAGAACAATATGATAGTCCTCGGCAGAACAAGAAGGTATTAATCCATGGCTTTCAACACGGTAGCCGATATACATGGATGCACGGGAATACACTTGTAAGAATATCAGAATGACAGTCGAGCAAAACTTATAATGCGGTGTAATGGATATATGGGTGATCAACAATAGTATGTCCTTAGCAAGCTCTTGGTATTAAAGCAGTTCATGAAGGACCTGGTCATATCGATGAGGCATATGTGACCTAGAGGAGGGCGTCAATGTGTAATCTCGCGTCACGGGTCAAAACGCACCTAAGCATATTTCTTGAGAAAACTATTTGAGAAAATACTTTCTCAACGTCCAAGACTTCGAATAGTCTCAATGTTCTATCGGGATGCGTATTAGGCCGCTGGGACTGATGCGAGGGGTGTAGGTCACAGTCCCTAACAGTCCATAAGACACGACCAGGTGGGAATAAATCAGCCATTTGCATATTTGCCTCGAGAGTTTTTCGCATCGACAGAAACTGTGTCATGTGTCAATCCGACCAAAATTGTTGAGCTGTGGGTGCAAAATAGAACTTACCCAATGAAGGTCATCCGATGACCCATCTCCAGCTTTCCATCGCCTGATTCTATTGGTGATGACCGAATATCCTTCCGTATCACCATTCCGCTCATTTGCATCACACAGCCAGAGGGCTGCATTACGAATGTCCCGGACAGAACCGAGCGACAGTCGAGACACAATGTCATCGGAGCATACAAACGATGTGACCATTTTCGATGCCAACCGGCTAAGCCCAGCATCTGTCAGACAACTAGGGGGATTCAGAAAACGTCCGAGTCGGATAAAATACATAACGTACGGAGGTCCTATACAATATACGGATACGTTGTGGTCCGTTGGCAGGCCGCTTGAAGGCACTGTCAAGCAAGTTGCAGGGTCTGCCCACATCTGAATGAAACATATCAATACATAGTAATCACAGTTTCGTCACTTTCACCATAGCCAAGAGGACCGCAACTCCTGCTCCCAAACTATGCCCGCAAAGTATGAGTTCTGGTTTGCAATCAGCTTTAACGAATGTTATCGTAACAATCTAAATTACCATATCCAGGATTGCGAGTCAATGCATCCATGACGGCCACATGGACTGGTTTTCCAATCTCGCCCATCACGCGGGCCATACGAAGCATCCCTCCGTGAACTTGGTATTTGGGCTGCTTCTCATGAGAAGTCGTCGAAAGAATAGATAAACGCCTCCGAGGGTTCCTTCTACTTGACCCAGGGAGTGATATGCTGTCTCCAGCATCTTCCTGAGACGCGCTCAATGCAGGTTCAAATTCTACCGGATCGCATGTCAGATCAACAGCGAGCTCGTTGAGTGACATTGTGCCTGTAAATCCATGTTTAGCCTAAGACGAACAGCTTCGCTTCAAATAAAGCCACCTCGTAAAACAAGTACAACCTCGTGTCTATCGTGGTCGGTCAAAACCCAGAACCTAGGCATCTGGCGCTCTATCCCAACAACAGCCGTTGCGCGAGCCCTCGCTTGTATATCTGGCTGCTCTACTGTCTCCCCGTGCACCGATCTTTCAAAAATTTCCTTGTCATGCTTGCCCATCAATATGTCCCACCAAGAGTATTCCAGATTATCAGAAGGTATTCTGGAGTTTCCTTCCAACTCATCTTCTGCTGCATTCACAGCGTCCTCGAGCTGCGCCTCTTCTGCGTCCTTTTCATTACGCAGGGACGGCGATGTCAGAAGCAGAGGAACTCCGAAGAAGAGTAGACTTGCGCCACCATAGCCGGCAAGAACCATCTTCGAAAATCGTCGCAAGTTAGTCTTTAGCTCAACTATAGACTTTTGCGGGACATCTATGCGCGGTTGGGCCCATCTAAAGGATATGGACGATATTGACAATTTCGACAGGACACTCGGAGACCTGGAACGGGTATGAGACTGCGTGGATGCTTCTCCGATGTCCGCAGATATTAGTTGTCCTCGATGTCCCGGGAGTATCACGTCAGACGTTACTCGAACTCGTGAAGGTGTATGTTTAAGTTGAGGGGCGGTGGACGGGTCATGAAACTGAATCTCGCGAAGGTATGGGAACCAACTCTGCTCTTGCCACTCGTGAGTGATGCCCTGCAGAGACACCCATGCAACCAAAGCTCTAGCGACCTCTGTTATTCCGTACTTTCTCCCTGGGATATGCTCGTGTGAGCCAGGATGATCCCACTCACGCTTTACCAGATCGATGAACGATGCCAAAGAGAAAGAGGCTTCGCTGCTGCCAGGGAAGATGACGGAGAGCATGTCGATGGAGCTATAAGCTGCTCGTAGGGAAGCTGATGAAATATACTCGCCAACATAGATGGGAGCAAGAGTAAGTCTTTCGGCGAAGGTGATAGCGCTCACGACCGCGCCTTCTAGGACCGGCGCAGCGATCTCGCTCCCACCGAATATTGCGTGATCGAGGGCGGAAGCAACTACACCCACGACACTGGACGCTGCATCTCGAGCAACCGAGAACTACGGAGTAACCTGAGCTCTGCACCGGAATTTTGGCACCATTCGGCTTACCCCCAGTCGTGTTGTACCCTTGACAGCGGTGAAAGCAAGAGAAGTCGCTGCTGAAGTGAGGTCAAGACTGTGCCTACCAAACCTCTGCCAGTCATAGTCCATGATTAAAGGTAAGAACGAAGGGTATCTGTGAGCTGGGCAAATCCATGCCTCAGCTGCTCAGGTGAAGAATAACAACAATTCCAGATCAAAGGAAAGCCAATACAAAGCCTGTGATTATGTCGACACAAAAGATCCCAAATTGGACTCAGTAGTGCCTAAAATGGCATTAATCGGGTGACCGCAGACGTGGCAGGAAAAGGAAACAGCTGACAAATCAAAAACAAATATAAACAATTCAGACCGGTATGAACTCGGCCCTGTGTGAACGTCATCGCCGACATAAAAAATCGTTATACCAACTGGCAGTACCCGTTTCGGGTTCTGGGATTTAGCTTTCTTCATGTGCTCCAGCTTCCGCTCGTTGCTGCCAGCTCTCCGCGGAGTCGCCGCTAGATGTCCTCCGTCACAAATCTGCACATCTTTGAGAACATATGCTACTGAAGCAGTACCAGGTTACGACCACAAGCCTTCACATTACGGTCAACCGCTCTTTCAGTCACACCCCCACCTACGTGAGCTTAAACCTTCTGGTTCACTTCCTACATCGTTATCAAAGCCAAGACAGTTAGGCCCAATGAACTCACACCTGGGATTCCGTCTGAAGAGTATGAGCGCCGTCGGAAAGAACTTATGGACAGCCTACCTAGCAATAGTGTGGTGGTTCTGATTGCTGCACCTGTTAAATACATGAGCGGAAGTATGTGAACATTCTACTCTCCTTCTTCAACACTTTAAAACCCGTTTCAAGATATATTGTAGGACTTCACCAAGTCTGTGCTGATTGCTTGCCTGACATCATGGCTTCAAGTTACAAATACCGCCAAGGATCCGACTTCTGGTATCTCACGGGCTTTGAAGAACCCGATTCTGCTGTTGTCCTAGGTAAGTACGGAGTTGATATTTTTTGTTTCGACTTACCTTTTATCAGAGAAGAATGCGTCTTCTCGAGGATATAGAATGACACTGTTCTCCAATGGGAAGGACTCTGCGAAAGAGAAATGGGATGGTCCAAGGTAAATTTTGAGACTAACACCGTGTCCTGAAACAATATCTTTTTCAGGACAGGCTTCGATGATGCTCTGAATGTCTTTAAAGCGGACGACGCGCTAACAATCAAGGCTTTTCCTGGTCAACTGCGATCCATGATTAGCCTCTACTCTAATGTTTATATTGACCTTCCCCAGTCTCCACGCAAAAATGCGCGTTCCACCAAGTCATTACTTCGGTACCTCTCGCCTTCTGTCAATCCTCGGTCGGAGTATGAGAGTGTCGTGGAGTCGTTGTCAAGCTCCCGGCGGAAACCTCTTGCTCCTCTCATTGCCCAATTAAGAGCATTCAAGAGTGTCTGCGAGCAACAAGTCATGAGAATGGCCGCTGACATTAGCGGTCGCTCCCATGCGAAGGTCATTGGCTATTTTGACCATCATTTGTTATTCTGACGCGATAGTTTTTCGTCTTCAAGACAATGCGCTTTACACGACCCGGCATCTCAGAAAGTGCACTGGCAGCTCATTTTGAATATTTGTGTAGTCTATCAGGTTCACAGCGCCTTGCATATGTCCCCGTTGTTGCATCTGGGTGAGTTATCAGCTTCTAATGTATGACATTAAGATCTTGAATATGTAGTGCAGGCCAAATGCACTCATCATACACTATACATCGAACAATCAAGTTATACAAGATGGTGAATGATTTTGATGGACGCTGGATGTGAATATAAGTGAGTCATGTCGTCGAGTTCTTTCTGGCGCACTAACACTTTCAAGCGGTTACGCGTCTGATATCAGTGGGTATTACTCATTCTTCTTCCAATATCATGTTACCCATATCTGGTTAAGCTCGCACATATCCAGCCAATGGATCCTTTACACCTCCGCAAAAGGAGCTATATAGCGCAGTGCTATCTGCGCAGAAGACTCTTGTGGGGCTATGCACTGAGGCAGAGGGATTGAGTCTTCATGACTTGCATCGAAAATCTTGCGACCTCCTCAGACAGGAACTGAAACAGATAGGCTTTACTCTCCATACAGGAGATCTGGAGAGAATACTTTACCCTCATTTCCTCAGTCATCCAATTGGGATTGGTACGTGGGTTTTTACCGTTACTTTCAGGGGTCCTAAGGCAGGAATTTTCTAGATTTACATGAATCATCATATTCAGACAGAGGAGAACTGTACGTACATCTCGTCTTCGTTAGATATAGAGTTCACCATCTACACAAGATTGAAAGCTGGGATGGTAATCACTGTAGAGCCAGGTGCGTATTTTGTGCATTCTATTAACAATGACCACACTAACTTTGATCAACATTTCAGGAATATATGTCCCGCCTACTGCCCAGTTCCCAAGCACTTTCAATAACATTGGCATTCGGATAGAGGTTGGCTAGGATATCTGTATTCCCGCAGTTTCACTGATAAACTTACAGGACGAAGTCCTTGTTGGCGAGAAACACTCACGTGGTCTCAGTGTTAGTGCACCAAAGGAGGGTTCGTCCTGATCTCTTCTCCTCGCGGATGAACTAAATACGCCACACATGTTTAGATTGCAGATGTAGAGGGTGCATGTCAGGGACTACTAGGACTGGAGCCAATTTGAGGCTGGAGAATCATATATACATCTAGATCTCGCCCAACCTACGTGCCCCAAGATAACATCACTCATTCCTCAGGATGATCGACTGTCTCATACGCCTTGAGTATCTGGTCCTTTCTGAGCCACTTTTTCTTCAGGAGTGAATGTACCAGCTCAAGAAAGCAAAAATGGAAATTGCGCCAAAGATGACGGTGGCCTTCCGCAAAGTCATTGCACGAATTGATGGGGACAAACTGTAACACTCACAAAATTGAATGTCTGAGCTGTGACAGGGAATTCAAATGGTGATATGTCGACCTGACACCGGGTCTGAGTTCGAGTTATGTGTCATGGAGTGAAAGTGACGCACCGCAAATACCAGCGCATTGAATAAGACAGCACAAACATAGAATGGCTTTGCGTATTTTCCCAGCTTGAAATGAGAGGACTGGAAACAATTGGGTGTCATCGTCAAGCGTAACAAAGCAATGAGGCCATATGCAGCAATGGTCGGAGCGGCCCCAGCTGAGACCAATGACGTGAATGCCACCTGACTGGGAATGATTGTACAGAGAAGAGCGGCTGCAAAGACGTAGATGACGGTAACTGCATTGCGAGGTTGTCCTTTCGAGTCGACAGCGCCGATCCATCCGGACAATGGTAAAACCCCATCTCTTGCGACCGCGAACACAAGGCGCGAGGATGCGACAATAGCAACAGTTGTGTTCTAGCAGGCCGACTAATGAAAATCGGGGCAATTTCAGCGAGGTAGTACGCACCATGATCAGGCCAACGACCGCAATAACAGTCATAAATATGCTGGCTTTCTTCCCGAGAGCGAGCGCGTAGATCTGCACGAATGGCTGGGGCGCATCGAGGGCAAACACAGTGTCGAGGTCTGGCGTACAGAACAAAAACAGGATAGTCGTGATGAAACCCAAAACACCTGTGCAATTGCA